>NW_026623446.1:763900-771560 GCF_030028575.1 Malurus melanocephalus | reverse complement strand
AAAAAAAAAAAAAAACCAAAAAAAAAACCCAACCTACTGCAGTTATGTAACAGCCAAGGGAGCTCCCAGTTTCGGGCTCTGGACCTGAGTGTTTGCAGATGAGTTATCTTTAGAAAAGCACTAAACACTTGTTTACTATTTATGCTGCCACATTTGAGCATCATAGGAGCAGTAATCAATATCTTCTGTTCCCCTGAGATAATGGGRGTATCATCCTTGGCCACAGCGAGGGAACTGAGGCACAGAGGGATGCAGTGATTTATGCACCATCATGCAGTGACTCAAAGAAGACACAAAGCACCGGACCAAGTTTCCTGAGTCTTTCCTYGTTGTCTGAATGCCAAACTGCCTTTCTTGTTGCAGAGCCAGGATTCAGCCTTCTCTGTAAATGGGGCGAAGGGGAGATTCTGGGGGTGCTGTATGGTGGGTGGGAGGGAAGGAGAAGGAGCTGAAAGCTGTGACTGACCGAAGCAAATGTCAGTGAAAATAAGGAGCCTCTCTGAAATCAATTGCAAAAGCCAGTCAGGTTCACAGACGGCAGATTTGGGTCCGTGGAATGAAAAGAATATTGTTAACAGCAGCTTGCTGGCAAAGCAACTGCTCTGCCAGGAGCTTTTGGTCTTTAAGAACGCAGTTGTCATCCCAAGTCACTGAGGATTTTACTCTTGAGTTTASTTCTGCTCCTTCAGGACCTGAGGGTAAATCTCCCACATGCCATGACCGACTGCTGAACCTCACGGATAGAACTAATTTAATGAAGATGGACAGTTTAAAGTTTGAATGTCGTGCCAGTGTTTCAGCAGCTCCTGCTGCTCAGTGTAAAACAGGAGGCTGTGCAGATGTTTGATCCATTGGTACATTGGGGATAAAAACCTGGGATGATGAGGGCAAGCTGTGTAACTCTGGGGGCTGAGGATGTTTGAGTGTTTCAGTAAAAAACATGCTTTGCCTTCAGCAGGTCTGCTTTAGGCTGACTTTACTTTGGATTAGCACATCAAACCAGTAAGCTTTGGAAATGCCATTATTTATCCTTCCCAAATCATCTGCTCTCATCTTGGGTCAAGGGGAGTCACTCCCTGCAAAGGGAGAACAGAATTACCAGTTCCCCTGCTCATACCCTGCTCTCCATCTGAAATTTTAGGTTTTCTGTCCAACCCTGGGCTTTGCATGACTTGAAACATCTTCCAGCTGGATTTTACTGTAACTCTTGAAGCAGTGAGATCTGTGTGATTGCAGATGAAGCAAACAATTCAGGAAGAGCGGTTGCTCTCTCACAGCACCTACGTCAGGAGTGGGGAGCACCAAGGCAGCTCCCCCTAAAACCTCCGTGACCCACTGCTCAGTGTCTCCTGGAAAAGGAGAGGTCTTGCTGGCTCTTCTGCAGAAGCTGCAAGCAGCCACAGTCCTGTGCTCATCAGGGCTATATCTATCAACCTCAGCAATTAGCTGGTTGACAGCAAAAGCTGCCCCAGGTTATATTAATGCAGTGATTCCGGAACAGCTCATCCCAGCAGGATGAGGCTGTCTGTCAGGGATGGCTCCCACCCTGTTCTTTGCAATGTCTCCATCAGTGAGCAGGGGGGAAGATAATCAGGTTTAAAGATCTCAASTGCCTCAAGGTTCTCCTCCAGCCTGGACCTTGATCATTCCAACTGTTTTTTCCACGCTTCACCCAAGATGACCGGAGCAGGCTGGGTACCCCCAGCACCAGTGGCTGTTTGGTCACAGCAATCTCCCACCCTCCCTCTTTGCTGGGCTGGGGAAAAAGTAAAAGCCTCTTTGTTGACTGCAGATGTGCATATGAATGTGAGGCATTTGCCTAATAAATATCTTCCCAAAGGGGGATTAATTAGCATCCCAAGGTTTCCTCACTGCGCTCCCTCTGACTGCAGCAGCTCTGCAGCACCTTCTCTTAGGGACGCTGGTTTCCTGCTGAGAGTGTTGCTGGCYCCTTTCCTGCTGCACAGACCCCCAGGGCTGAGGATTCACAAATCTCCTGCTCTGGAGCTGGTATTGGCAGCGGCTGCCTTGCTGTGGGAGTGTCTGGCAGTAACCACACACACATCCTGCTTTCCCCAAGTCCTGCCATACACTGTGACCCATCACAGCAGTGATGAASGCTCCCTCCTTCCCTGCCTGTCTGGGTGCCGTGAATAAGTCACTATAAAACCTGAYATGCCAAATAATTTCCGACTGGTAAAAATCCAGGAATTGGTAACCAGGGCCAGAAGTGGGATCTGTTGACACACACAGATCTCTGCTGGTGTTGGAGCGGGGTGGCCTTTGCTTTGGGCACAGCAAAATGGGAAAAAAGGCCCCTTTGGAGTCATGGAGCCTCCCAACCTAGTGTGGATCTCAAAGAGATCGATTGAATCATGAGCTAAAAGCAGTTGAGTTTATATGTAAAGGGAGTTCAGGGTGAGTAGCTCAGCTGTGTAAGTCTCCCCGGGGGATCTCTGAAGATTAATCTCTTCCTACAACTTTTTTGGGCTGAAAGAATTTTGTGGGTTGTGAATTAAATATGAATGTTTCCCAAACAGTATGCACGCCCACGTCTGGATTTATCCTCTGTCAAATGGGGATTTTGGAACTTGCATGTACATTTAGTGTACAATAACATCTATGTYGAAGAAACCCCATTCTAGATCAAAGCGACATTAAAATCTGAGCTATGTAGCAATTACTCAGAGATTTATCTAGAGCATCTCACTGCATCCATCAGGAATACTTTCAGACGAAGAAGTGTTCAAGGCCAGAGTGGATGGGGCTCTCAGCAACCTGGTCTAGTGGAAGGTGTCCCTGCCCATGGCAGGGGGTTGGAATTGGGTGATCTTTAGAGGCCCTTCCAATCCAAACCACTCTATGACTCTATGTTGCTGTAGAGATTTAAAGCATCTTCATTTAAGGAGTGGTGTTTGCTGACACTGGATATGAAATCSTGGGGAGACAACACATCTTTCTTCCTTATAATGTTTTTGCTGCAAGCTTAGATTTAAAAAAAAAAATAAAGGATTGGGATTTTCCTTCAAATGTTACCAGAGATTTTCACTTCAATTAGCTGTAGGAGACAGAGCTGTGCAAGCAGAGCAAAGCTCCAGAATGTGTGGGAGAGGCTGTCCAGGGGCTGTGTTGCGAGCATGATGCCATGAAGGAGGGGACAGGACTACATGTGTCCTGAGAAAAACTGAGAGCACGAGAGCTCTTATGCACGTGGGAATAACACAGGTGGTATGAGCCAGGAAATGCTCATTTCTTGGGGTTTTCAGGACTTTGCACCCTCTTTGTAAATTAGCAACATTGCTTTGGAAAATTACCTGCCTCCACAGTGAGTTCCTTCTCTTGCTGTAAATCACCTCCAGCCACCTGAATTTTGGCTACCTGCTTGGGTCAGCAGGGTAGCACTATTACAAAATCTGCTGTATCATGAACAACTCTGTCAATGTGTATCCATCTTTGCTTAGGAAGAAGGGGAGAACATGAGGTTAATGACTGTACTTTTGACCAACAGCTATTTTGCTGGTGTTTAAAATGATGATTGTTTTAACTAACCATCACCAGAGTACAGCTGTAGCTTTATGATGGGGCTTGAACGAGGAGCATCCTATTTACTCTGCACATGTCAGGCTCTGCAGCCTGACAGCAGGCAGGGGGGAAGGTACTTTGAAAAGTACCAAAGGGAGGTAAAAGGAGAAAAATAGGAAGAAAATTGGAGTAGAGAAGATATGAGGGTATTCTGTAGCAAGGAGATGAAAATTAGATGTCAAACCAACCACGGGTAGAAAAACTTCAAAATATGACTACTGAATGCCCTGGCTCAAGGTGARCTCTGTAATGATAAGGCAGGAAAAGATGTGGCAAGGTTACTTAAAGTTTTTCTGGCTACATTTGAGAGTCAGTTCTGCTGCTGAGCAAAGGAATATCACATTTTCAGCCTGCAAGGCTGCCCTGTCACTGCTTGCAAGGTCCAGCAAGTGCCCCAGCTCCTCCAACARCAATGTGTGTGTAGCCTTGGGGGAGGCAATACACATCATCCCCTCTATGGGTTGGGCTCATGTCAGAGCTGATTTTACACTGGTTTTTCCAGCACTTGATCCAGGTTGGGATTTTCTTTTCCTTGCATAATGCCTTCCAGCAAGGAGCTGAGGCAAATTTTCAGGTATTTCCAGTTTTCCTGCTCAGTGATACCTCCAGGCCCCAGTGCTGCAAGAGACAGGGCCCAGGTCCCCTTCCTGCTGTACTTGGGGTGGGGGGACACTCACTCAACATGACCCAGAGACCTGGACTCCTTCTGGGAAAGCAACACTTATCACAGAGAGAGACATCTGACTGATCCTCCCTTCTCTATCTGGAAGACCTCAGGTTCTTAAAATCCCACTTCCCACAGCTGCCTGATGCTCACTCCTTCACAGAGATCCAGGAGCCCAGCATCCTCCTCGAGGACAGAGAGAGAGATGTAGGGGCTCTCAATTTTAGGGTCTGCAAAGGGTTTTTTGGGTAGCCCTGGGCAGACTGAGCTGGCCACAGGCAGCAGTGCTCAGATGTGGCCCCTGCAAAGGGCACTCTGGGCATCTGCTCAAGGGAGGTTCCACCCCGAGGTTCACTGGTGGGGCAGGAGGACAGGCCTGCACCATCACAGGTTTCCAGTGTTAGATRCAGACCTGCCTAGAGAACCAGGAGTCCCCATTTTCCTCCTGTAGGCAAAGCTGGARCAGCTTCAGCCTGGGGTCTGCTGAGAAATCCTGTTTGGTTTTCTGTGTGTGCTGCTCTGTAGTGGGGGTGCTGTGATCTTGGGGGGTGCCATATTTCCTTTAAAACTGAAATCCTGTTTGGTTTTCTGTGTGTGCTGCTCTGTAGTGGGGGTGCTGTGATCTTGGGGGGTGCCATATTTCCTTTAAAACTGAAGTCCTGAAAGCATGCAAAGTTTAAAAGATCCAGTGAAATTTTCATAATGGTGTAGTTGCTAGGTACTGGACAAATTAAAAAAATGCAGTGAAACCTTATGGCATCACAGTCCAGACTGATGAGCACAGCCTGGTGCCCTACAGAGACCAGGGCAGGGAAGAGGCCATCCTGCCATTGTGGATAGATAAAACTGGGCTGAAATACAGCCAAAGTGAGCAAGCCTTGAGTCACCTGTGATGCTGCATCCTCAGTGTTGGCGCTGAAGCACCGATTCAGTGTCAGACAGCTGCTGTGCCTGTCTGTTTGTCCAGCTGRGAAAGTGGGTGAGCACCTTCCCAGCATGAAACTGCTGTGCAAACASACACTCGTGCCATTATCCTGCAGCTCTCAAATGAGTTTGAACTTGATTGAAAACAAAGTCAGTGCAACTGATGCAGCGGGGACAAAGCAAGAGGTGCAGGATTGGGGCTGCAGGGGCTGGATGACAGCAGGTGTCTTCAGAAAGCAGCAGACTGTGACACTGGAGAAAACAGCGTTATGTGAGAATATCAGCATGGCCCAGTCAATGGCCCCAGCCAGCCAGGGAAAGGAAGGAGGTCTGCATGTCCCAAAGGCAGGCGGCTTCGTGCTGCTCTGGCTCGGGGAAGAATTCACTCCCAACTTGGGAAAGTTGCGAGTAGCTCCTCGGGAAACAGAGACAGCGCAGGAGGTGCCTCCTGTGTGGAGAGGAGCCAAGCGAAATAACCTCCCGCCGTTTGGGTTTTTGCTCGTGGATTTTTGCCCCACCATGGAGCCAGAGGGAGCAGGAGGCCAAGGCTGCCCTGGGATGCTCAGAGGGAAGCGGAGCCGCCCCACGGGCAGGGCTGGCCTGGGGAGGAGGGGGCACGGTCCTGGATGGGCTAAGGGAGGACGAGTGGGGCTCATCCCGCCCTGCGCAGGGAGCGGGGGAAAGCAAATGCACGCAGACCTCCAGTGGCCCTCCCGAGTACTACACGGCACTGTCACTGTCACCGCCACTGTCACTGTCACCGCCACTGTCAGTGCCACCGTCACTGTCACTGCCACCCCAGGGACGGGGACCTCGCCTGGGGCGCCTCTTCTTCCCCTGCCACTGCGAGTGAGTGAACAAGAGCTCATGGGCAGAGTGCAGGAAAGCAAAGAGATATGGAGGAGTTACTCCTGTCCTCCCTGCTTCAGCAGGGCCTCAAGCTGAGGCTGCGGGCTGTGCTTCAGTGTCAGGGAGGAGACGGGACAGTGCCCGTGCAGTGTAGCCCTGTGTGACACTGTGACAGCGCTGTGTGACACTGTGACAGTGCTGTGTGACACTGTGACAGCGCAGTGTGACACTGTGACAGCGCTGTGTGACACTGTGACAGTGCTGCGTGACACTGTGACAGCGCTGTGTGACACTGTGACAGTGCTGCGTGACACTGCCCCGTGGCACCCCGGGCTCTGCATCACTCTGAGGCCCAGAGCCTGCAGCTTCTGTAGGAGGGTGCTCTCAGGTCCTTGGAAATGCAGATAAATCTGCAGATAAGTCCTGATGTGSGTCTGGGACCTGGCAGGGGGCTCAGCTGCTTACAGCCCCTGAGGGGCTTTGGAAGTGGAAGTTGAGAGCAGGTGAGACTGTCAGGGATTTMATTTCCCAGACTTCACCACGTGCTTTCTTACAACGAGGGACCAGTGCTCAGGAATGCTCAGTGGGAAACATGTTGAAGGCCCAGAAAAGGTCTGCCCTAAGGAATTTTACATTGCATCACACGTAACCTCCCACTCGCAGGAATGGGTGCAGTATGGAAACTCTCCCTCCCTTCGAATGGGTGCAATATGGAAACTGTCCCTCCCTTCCTTTTACTCCCTCCTTCTTTGAGATGCAGAGGGGCTTTCTCACCCCATCCTGGTGTTCTCGTTCAGAGGGCACAAGGCTTGACCTCATCAGCTTCATGTGATTTCATCAAAACCCTTCTAACAACCAGCACTTCTTCATGTGCCTCTATTGTAAACACCTCCATAAGGAATGGTTACTCATTTACAAGGTAGTGCTCTACGTGCCAGTCTGCTGCTCCTGTGAGAAAAAAAAAAAGTAGTGATATAAACCCTTAGGGTTTGGTGATGATTCCTGAGTTTAACWAAGACCAAGGAATTAGGTTTGAGGCTTTTTTCTTTTGTGACCCTTTTGTATCACATGGGAAAGCTGGTTTTACTTAGCTTAATTTCTTAGCCCCAGTCTCCTCCACGGCTTTTTCTGACTTCCCTGATGTCCATCATCTTCCCCTCATGCCCTCTGCAAGAGGCAGAGTCATCCCAAAAATTCAGAACCAATTGTTTAGATACCAAGGAGATATCTTGTGTGGCTATGACAAACAGGTTTTATACAGGAAAAACAATGCTAAACACAAAAGGGAAGATCAGAGGATTTGAGCTCAAGGCTTAGTGTCTAATTYCAGCATGTCCAAGTGAGAATTGAAGCCTGGCAAGAAAAGCCTCCTTCCCGCTGTCCCMCATCCACCCACTGGTGCTCCCTGGGGGACTGCTGCTGACTGCTTCAAAATTCAATTTCTGCACTGGCAGTGGCATGTTGGGCCTGGCAGTCACTGCTGTGCCAGACTCACTGCCCATCACTGCCTGCATGCAGGGCCAGAGGGGCTGGGATGGTGCCACAAGTCACAGGGCTGCAAGAATCCCCATGCTTTTGGGTCAGCACCCCCTGCACTCAGCGGTGCCTCTGTGAGTGGCACACCAAGGCTTGGGCCTCAGT
>NW_026623446.1:705281-763549 GCF_030028575.1 Malurus melanocephalus | reverse complement strand
CCCATCCCATCCCATCCCATCCCATCCCATCCCATCCCATCCCATCCCATCCCATCCCATCCCATCCCATCCCACATCCACCTGGTTCCTGCTGTGTACTCCCAGTGTTCTCTGGTGTGCCCAAGCTGGTGGGAAAGATTTTGGGGCTCCCCAGGTTCCCTTGCTGCTGCTCACCCTCTGCTGCTCCCTGACTACCCTGTGCTATTTCCAGTACATCTCCAGAAAATAGCTCACTCCCCCCGACACCACTGGCTCTCTACAGCGGGGAGCGAACTCAGCAATTTACCAGAGGGATTCTGATTCTTATTTTAGACTCCTATTTTAGCCTTCTTTTTCTTTCTAAATTTGTTAAGTTAATCCCTTTTACAGCTCTGGGAGCAAGGTGCTGCTAGTACAGCATCACAGGGCCCCCAGAAAGACTTCCTGGCTTCCCAGCSTTGCTCCCTGCAACCTGCTTTTCTCACCTTGCCCCCATGAGCCTCCTTTAATTTGGACAATAAAAGACACTCTGAGCTAAGCAGCTGCTTTTTATTACTATTATTATTTTTAAAGCTGCAAACGTCACCATTTCTTCAAGTACAGCAGAGGAGGTGAAATGAATAATGTGGGTTTAGGCATGCCTGATCCAGGATAGCAGCAGTGATGCTGCTTGGGATGAAAACTTCAGAGGCCTAATGTAAATCAAAACTGCAGGTTGTATCTATTACCTTGAAATCTGCTCCATGTCTGTCCATGTCCCTCATTGCAAATGGCCCTTCCCAGGACCACGCTTTGCCATGGGATCTACCTTGACTTTGCCATGTGCAGAAACCTGGTCTCCAGAAAAATCTGTGTGTGACATCTGTGGGTCATCTCAGTTTCAGTGGCTGGGAAGATGGTGACATGCTATGGTCATGTGAGTCTGGGAAGAGGGTGACATGCTATGGTCATGTGAGTCTCTTTTCAGTTGTTTTAGCACATCAACACGCTGGTACAAGCAGTCCAGATGACATCTGTTATTTCTGCAATGCCAGCTATGGATCATCTTGACTCATTTTCTATTAGATCCAGCTGTTCTGGCTGATATGCTATTGACCTTTTCAGCTGGTTCAGCACTTGGTTACCAGGAGGTCACTGGATGCCACTTTGAAAAGGTTCAGGGCTCACAGCCATTCTGCTGGGGTCAGGACGGATTTCATCCACCTGTTTCGAGTGTGAGCACCTTGAAAGATCAGCTGGCCTTTGCTACCAGCACCAGGTCACTGCCATATCTGCAGGCTTCAGGAAGCATCCATAAATCAGTCTGGCCCTGAAGTTTYAGTAAATTGTGTAATGTGGACAGTGCAGCTGAGCAGCTCATGCCCCCACTCTTGGGAACCACAAGTTCACATGGCAGCATGACCAGGTCCTGACTCCAGCTTCGTTAGGTGGGAGGAGATGCCACAGTGATGCATGTACTAAAAATATCTATTAAATATCACGTAGCAGCCCAGCTCTGGGAGAAAGCATGGCCAGGGCTTGGGAAGGTTATCATCTTTTGGCATTTTAGCTTCCTT
This sequence comes from Malurus melanocephalus, assembly GCF_030028575.1. Classification (NCBI taxonomy): domain Eukaryota; kingdom Metazoa; phylum Chordata; class Aves; order Passeriformes; family Maluridae; genus Malurus; species Malurus melanocephalus. The sequence continues at coordinate 762,014 of NW_026623446.1, read as the reverse complement.
TWCTAGACTAAACAAGCCAAGGCCCATCTGATACTCAGAGATTCATCTCTTTGTTGCAGCCACTGTGATTTGTTTCTGCATGTTTCTGCATTCACACTGCCTGATGCCTCCAGGAGGCTTCCCTGGAGGGGACACAACCTGTGCATTTGGCTTGGAGCATCCTGGTAATTTTGGCTGCTTCTGGTGCTGTGGACAGGGAAAGAGGTGTAGCAGAATCTGTCCTGCAAGACTTTTGCTTTGTCTTTGTTCAGTGCAAAAGCCTGCACAACATTCCTGGGGCAAGGCAGTCTGGGCTGGTGGTACATCTTTCTGGGGCAACATGCCTGGATACCTTTTTCCTCCCCTTCCTGTAGGAAGAAGGTGGAAATCTGGTTCTCCTTGGGCTTTTCCCACAGGTTTCCTTTCCTCTCTGTAGGTGGGAGCTTATGTAACTGGTGTGCTGTCACAGAAGGCCACCTTGGCCAGATGTCCTACACCTTCTTGGGGAAGGAGTACAGGAGAAAGACAAAAGGCAGGTCAGCTTCCAGACACCACATCCATACCATGGTGAGGTTTGGTTTCCCTATGGTTGGGTCCACACCAAAGCCCTCCTGGGTGCCCAGTGCTGAGGACAAGTTTCGAAAACTTCATTTTTGCTTTAGATAATTCCCTGCACGTCTCAGAGGCCCCAAGGGGAATCTGTATCCTGCTTAGGGACTTCCCTCCATYACTTGTGGCAGGCACGAGGCTGTTTGTAGGCTGGAGGGACACTGGGAACAGCACGTTTAGCTCATTTTGCTATCTCAGAGAGGCTGATTGGAGGGAACAGCTGGTCCAGCCAGGAGAGAAGAGCGATAGCAAGATGCCAGATGAGTAGGACTGAACAGAGCGAGTCCCAGCCTGCCTGTCCTTTCCAGCAGAACAAACCAAAACTCACCCACCCCAGCAAGTCACTCAAAAGAGAGGCAAATGAAAATCAGTGCCTTAATTTTTAAAATCCATTTCCCCCACAGAAAAGGAGCTGTTCAAAGGACCCAGCACCCTGCCTCCCTTGTGGCCTGCCCTGATGCTYAGAGATTCCCAGGATATTTTACTGTACTGCTAATAATGCTCAGTTTTTCTACCAGAGGCAATCTCGATTGTAAATTCTGGTTGTAAATCCTTGTGAAAATTGTGCTGGGTRCAGCTTCCTCCAGGGACATCCACCTCTTCAGCCTGGGGGCAGGTGACCATTGCAGGGGACATTCCAAGGCTGCTGGTGCTTCTCAACCCAAGGCACTTTGCAAATTTTTGCCTCCGCTCCTGAACCAGCCTTGGCTCATTGTGTAGGGGACATCAGTTTGTCAGCAACTGAAATCTCCTGCTGGATTTTTGAAGCTGGGGTGGTAAGTGCTGCACTCCTGCAAGAACTTTGGGATGAATTTAGAGGTCTTAGATTAAATGTCCACTGTAGTAATGATGCTTAATATCAGGAAAGGGATGGGATCCACCCACCAGACCCGATTGCTTCGGCAGTGGGAAGCTCTACAGGAAGGGGTATGAACAGAACCATAATCTCACTCTCCAGTAACATTTGGGTAGAGAAGCATGTTCTCTTTAAACAGCTCCAGCTGATGTGATTGCTTTCTGTTGATGTGGCTGTTTGGGTTAACAGGCAGTTGCACAACTGGGCTTTGGGCAGCCCTTGTTTYAGCTGCACACACGACAGCCTTCCCTGCAGAACAATGCCTGGCCCCCATGTGTGCATAGCCAGAGCTTGGCAGAGTGTGGTTTTCTCTCCCTGTGAAATGTGTTAGGGTGTCAAAGAAAAGGATAATAAATCTGTTATGAGTTGCCATGAAAARCCACAATCACTGAAGTGCTTTCCAGCTGTAAACCTGAAGAAAGATTCCAGTGTGTGCAACTGAAATGTTTCGCTTCCATTTCAAGAATGCAGCAATTGCCCGTCACTCCACTCCAGCTGCAAAACAATGTGTGTTCAGCAATGTCAAGTGTGGTTCAAAAAAATACTTTTCCAACTTGCAAAATTACTTGACACCAACTTTTTTTTTTTTTTTTTTTTTTTCCCATGAATCTTGTTAGCCCAGCAACAATCCAATGAACTCCAAAGAGTAGCTGGGCTCTGCCACTCCTGTGAGCACTAGAGGAATAAATGTGGTATGTGGAGTGATTCATGTGAGGTCACTTGTTGTCGTTGCAGTTCCCCTGCAGCTTCAACACTCTTCAGGAATCTTCTTGCTTCTTGCCCTACTGCTGTGCTCCTGAAGGGGCTGTCTGGGTCTCCCATCTGTGCTGCTGTCTCCCAGCCCACCCACACCAGAGCAACCTGTCACAGTGACGAGAGTGGAAAGGGGAGTCAGCAGTGGGGTAGGAAGTGTCTGTGTCAACCCACCTGCCCAGCAGTGTGGGGCCAAGACCTCCACCAGCCTGCTCTGACTGTGGCAGMGAAAAAGAGGAGACATCAGAGGGGGACACCAAGGCTGGGGGAAGCAGAGGCATAGAGGAGTTAGGAGCTAGTGGCACTTGGAAGTTTATTTCATGCAGATGTATTTCAGAGGGAGGATTTAACTTTGGTGCATGAGGAAAATGTCTGGTTGGGGARAAAGATGGAGGCTGTAATTTTGTGATTAGGTATCTGAAAGGGTCACAGGTTTCTGATGAGCTGTGAGACATGCAGAGCTTCTCATGGGTCTGCGATGTAAAGTCAAGCATGGGATGAAATCAATTCTTGGGATGAGTTAATATTGAGCTTTATGGAACAGGGAATGGGAGAGGAGGCAGGGAGGGAAGCTGTGTGTGGCAGTCAGGCCTTGTGTCCTGCCAGGCACAAGAGTCATGGAGAGATGGGGACTCTCTCCCTCACAGTGGGCAGGAACAGTGATTGAGCCAAGGTGGCTGGAGAGCAGAGAACCCAAACAGATCCCTGCAAGGAAAAAACAAACAAAGGGAGAAACAAAGGTATTCCCACTGCTCCTACAGTCTCTAGTTTCTGTCAAGGACTCAATGACTCAAGTCATGCTGCTTGTGGAGACTCCTTTAAAAAAAAAAAACAAACAAAGAATAAGTGAAGCTGAGATCCCAGCACTACTTAAAAGTTCCTCCTGGATGCTAAACTCTTTGGGATGACAAATTYCCTGGACTGCATCTTTAAAGCACATAACACAGACCCACTTTTCYTCTGGGGTCTCTCCTTCTGCAGCAGGAATGTGTAGCTCTGCCATGGCCTTGTGGGACCTGGTGTGTCCGTGGGCTCCTCTCCAGTGCATCAACAGCTGCTGGTTGTTCCACAGGGCTCACTGGGCAGGTGTGACTTTGTCTGAGGACACAAAATCATWGAATGTTAAGGTGTTTCTTTCTAATATCTAATCTAAATTCCCTGTCTTTCAGTTTGTATCCTTCACTCTTTGTCCTATCACTGGAGTTTATGGTGAAGAGTCCCTCTCCAGCTTCCCTGTACTCTCTGTTCAGACACAGGGAGGTCACAATGAGGTCTCCCCRCAATCTCCTMTTCTCCAGGCTGAAAAGSCCCAAYTTTCTAAGTCTGTCTTGGCAGAGGAGRTRCTCCAATCCTCTTATCAACTTTAGAGTGCTGTGGCTCAGGTGGAGGATTGTGCACTTCGCTTTGTTACGTTTGAGGAGGGTTGCATTGGTGACCTCTCGAGCTAAAGTTCCCCATCACTTTCTGTGCTGGCCRGGGGATCTGGGGTGGCCTCAAGGGTTAACAGCCACTGCCAGCTGTGGCTCTCCAGCAGGGACACTGAGGGCCCAGGCACTCYGCCAGGACATAATGCTGTTTGAGCACTGCTGGCAAAGACTTCAAACCCCTCAGCTAATTTCGGATGTTCTGCTTGTGACAYGGAGAGCTGCATTCCCATCTAGGAAAGAGCCCTTCCCTGGGACTGGGAAGGGAAGGCACTATTTATTAATATGGCACTGTCAAGAGTGGCACATCTATCTGTCTGAAAGCCCTGTCTGAGAGGGTTTCCTTCATGCGACACTTTTCCTCCAAGGAGCCCCCAATATGCTGCAGAAAAGGCCAACGCAAAACTCTGGGGACACAATGCAGGAGAACCACTGACTCTTATTCTAAGAGTTTGAGAGAATAAAAAATGGAGAATATTAAGATCAGAGAGAGAAAAAAAAAGGGCAAAATCATGCTTACTTTTCCACATTGGCAAAGTTACATATATTTTTGGAAGTTGAAGATGGTGTTTTTTCCCTGTTTGCTGTCAGCCATATAGTGAAGTTTTACTCCTAGCTGCCTGGTTCCCTGGGGAAAACAGATATCTGGTGGTAAGGATGTCACCAACAATACCTTAACTCTTCTGGGGAAGCTACAGGGAGATGCATTCATTCCCCTGCTTTGCTGTCCCTGCTGGATAAATATGTCACTGTGCCTTCCAGACTGTCCCTGCCTCGGATCCTGTAAAAGTGGTRTCAGTATCAGTGCTGGGATTTTCATATCCTAATCCCCACATGTCTGAAAGTTTCAGTCACAAAAGAGAACAGGATGGGGATGAGGACTCCTCTTTGACCAAAGCTTCTCCAGACTGAGCCATCCTGGTTTTAGAGATGGGAAAGTGCTTTGTGCAGGGACTGAGAGGGCAGTGAGGATCCTGCTGCACAGAAGCTGCAGAGAGACCAGAGAGGGAACAGTGAATATCGCTGACTCTGACAGCAATCCCGAGGYTTTGACATCATATCCTCCCTGTTCTGTGTCAATTATTTGGATCTTTGCGAAATTTAGGCTCAGGGCACATTTCTTCCTCTACAATGGTTAAAAAGGTCKCTGTTCCATATGAATAAACCTGCTAATTTTCAGTCCAGAAAAAATAAGGAATCCCATATACTTCTGTACCATGCTGCAGGTTTCCCTCATCACTCAGGGGATGTGCAATTGAAGATTGTGTCTCTGCTGGGCCTAAGGGACACCAAGAAATTCTCAGCATCACTGCTGATGATCTGAATAGAGAAGCAGAGAAGGAATACAATCTCTGTGCTGAAAGCAGCAAATCCAGACATGAAAAATGTAGTGACATCCACAGCGACAAGACAAGCCTCTGGCGCAGATAAAATCTCCTCGGTCTCTGATTTTGCCCTGACACTGTCTGCTGGTTATAGCTGCAGGAGGCTGTAGGAGCTCAGGGATGTGCCCTCCGGACCCTCCATTCTGGGGTCACGCAGTAGCTGATGTTACTGCCACAACCCAGGCTCCCCCGTGGCTTCCCGGGACTCTCCATCTGACTGCTCCGACCCTACATCACAGATGTTCCCATGCTCAGTGGATATGTCAGGATTTCTGGACATCTGCTTGCCTGGTAAGATCAGCTGCCCCAGTCAGGCTGCCTGACGTGTGTAAATTATGGACAAATGTGCTGCAACCTACAAATGCCACCATGGCAGAGACAGAGAGCACGTCCCCAGGAACACAGAGAACTGGCTGCCCTCCCCTTGTTGYGATGTTTTGTGCACATGTAGCTTTCTGTCATGAGCTCTCTTAAATCTTCCTTACAAATCCACCTGGGTTTAACAGGCTCGCTGCAGAGAGTGGGAGTTTTTCCTTTGGTTCACAAGTGCAGTTGGGATGTGAAGCTGCACGGCTTCGCACACTGGGCTCAAATGTTGGCACCAAGRCTTCATGCACAGCTGTGGAGGAAGGGAGTGGAGAGGATGGGGAAAGAAACCAAGAATAGGGAAAAAGAGGTGTTTGTTTGTAAAGGAGGAGCATAGAGCCAGGGAAAGGAAAAAATAAGAGAAGAAATGCAGAAAAATTAGTGAGGGGAGAGGAAAGAGCAAGGAATGAAAGAGGGAGTTTTAGAAAATCAGGGGATGCATTTATTGAGCTGCAGGTGCTTGCCCACACCAGACTAATGTTCAGCTGGTTCTCTCAGTCCTCTCAGAGAGAGAGCTGGCATCCCTCTAACTATGAGCCACGTATGTGCAAATAAAACCCACAGCAGCTGAAACACCCTGGGATGAAACACAGGAGATTAAATTACAAGCTAATTGGGCAGAGATGCTTTCAGARGAATGGAAGTTTTGGCAGGAGACAGTTTCTCCAGAGATGATGGCCTTGTCAAACCCYTCTCTTCCCCTTCTCCGTGAAGCAACCTCATCCCTGCTCTGCAGAAAAGGTTGTGCAATTAATTTTTTTGGGCCTGTTGGAGGTTTCCATCCTGGGCATGTCTCCAAAGGACTGTGGGACCTTCTTCTGCCCATGCATAAAACAATATTGCCTGCTGCATTCCATATGGAAATCCCACACCTGGGTTCTTTAGGTCCCCAATRTCAAAACACATTTCTAGTGCCATGGTCAAGGACCTCCTGCCCTTGTGGGTTCATTTAGTCTGGAAAAAGAGAGTGAAAGGAGAAATTGAGCATTTRTCCACAACTCCTTGATAAACAATGATAAAAATGATGGAACCAAACCCTTTTCAGGAGCACAGGGCAGTAGGAGAGAGGAATGGATACTCTGCAGCTTGGGAAGGACGGCAGGGAAAACAATTTCATGAGGAATGTAATGCAGCACTGGAACAGGTTGCAGAGAGAGGGCTCAGCCTCTGTCTTTGGAGGTTTATGGGTATCAAAGCCACATCTGACCCAATCCAGAGCTGTCAGTCATCTGTCTTTGGGCAAGAGGCTGGGCAAGAGGCCTCCAGAACCCCCTTGCAACCACTCTGTCTACAGTTCTARGGTAATTTCCACTCAGTTTCAGCATTTTATTATTTCAGCTTCTGAAACTCTCTTGATATGATTATTTTCCTTTTAAACAGACATCCATAGATTGTAGCAGGTGATTGAATCTGMTCCACCTTTAGTATGTTACTAGTAAATTATTTTAGTTGTCAAAATTACCCYATTTGTGTATTCTGAAGACAGGAGCACAAATTGGATTTGAAGTTGAGCTTTAGGCAGCWGGGCTCTTGGGTGGAGTATTTTATTTTAATTTAGGGGTTGTTYTCTTTTTGTTAATAAAATATTCAGCCTTTAATGCCACATAGTCAAACAACAGTTGGAGAACCGATTGATTGGTGGTTCCAATTCTGCAAGTTCATTAGGAAACCCATAACATTTATCAGGTGCTGAAAGCTAACACATGATGTGTTAAATCTGTGATTTAAAATGAGCTTGATATATAATCCCTGAGACACCAGAGCATCAAGGTTGGATAAAGTTTCTCTGTACTGCAYTTAAGAAAGCCAAATGAAAACAGTTGAGGTGAGGGAGATTAATAAAAATTATTTCATATGATAGCAATTTACTTCTGACTCATACACTCTTTCCCTTTTGTTAGTCCCAAAATTAAATAGAGGAAAAGCTGTGTTTTTATGAAAAAGAAAGCACATTTTTTCTTTGGATGCTCTGAAGCTGAGCTGAGCAGAATCTGATTTACTCAGATTTAACCCCAAGTCATATSCTTCCTGCAGGAATCCCCCAGCAGTATTCTATTTTTTCAGGTGCAGAAGAAGGTTTTTAAAAAAAATTTATTTTATGTGATTATTCACTCTGCTGACATTTAAGGAAATGATGGTTGATTTCCCCATTGTGTATAAAACCTTTCCCCTTCCAGCAAATGTTACCTATTTTTTTCCTAACCTTTCACTGGCCAGGGTAGTACAGCATTGTAGCAGATTTCCTACCTTGTTGGATAATTCTTTTTTGGCTTCAAGAAGCTGTGGTATGCAAGCAAATTTCCAGTCTTTCAAATCTTCTCCTTTAGCTTAACCCTTTGGATTCTGTTAGAAAAGTTAAAACAGAACATAAGGAGAACGATTTGTTTTTATGTTCTTCAGAAAATTTCATGTAAAAAAATCCTACCAAAAATACATGTATTTTGCAAAATCGATGMCCTGCTGTRCCCCTGGTCAGCAGCAGTGTTTCARAAAGGCWAAGCAGCTGGAACATTARTATAGCTAAGTGCCAAAATTTAATGGAAAGCTGTCATACTCTGACAAAAGGTGAAAGAACAAGGAGGTCACGTTGTAGAAGGCACTTCCCCGTGCTCTGGTGATAACAGATTTGCTCTTCTTTGGGGAATCTACCTGGCATGAGCAGTGACATCACTCATTTGAACGTCTTGCCTCCTTTCAAACAGTTATATTACATTACATTATATTATATTATCCATTGTTGTCAGGGTTGTTGTTTTGGCAACTTTAAATGGTGTTTACACAACATCAGTGTTGCTTTGAGTCCTGAACAGGAGCTTTGGGATAAAACCACTGCCCTCAGTCAGCCCTTGGCTCTCTCCCAAGAAATATGTTCATGGTGTTTGCTTCCTAAGGARGCAGAATGGTTAACAAAAGCATGTCAAAGGACTGGCTGGGTTTTCTGATCTCTGCCTGGAGGGTTAAAGCTTTCTTAATGCATCTGCCTCAGGACAGGTAGCAGYATTTGCAGGACTGTCATAGATTCCTGTTGAAGGTGTTCTTTTGTAAACTTTTAGCTGCTTGTTTATGAGCTGGGAATTGATTTCTTGATAACAATATTTCTTCAGACCCTTCAGTGTATATAGCAGATCCCTCCAGAGTCTTTTGATGCCCATAAGGATTACAGGTAGTGACTGAAAAATGTTATTCTATTTTTTTTTTTTTTTTTGACTTCTGGGCTGCCATGTGAAAGCCAGAGATTTCAGTACGTGCTCTGCAACTCCCACTACATTCATTGTAAGGTGACTAGACTACAGAAAGAAAAACTGTATATGTATTTATTGTCAAAGTATTTTGTGTATTATTAATATATGTGTATATTGCAGGCAGGAGTAGATTTAAAAAAAAAATAATAAAGTAAATAACCAAAGAAACAAATGGTGAAATTGCCACTGTCTGCCCCAATGACCCAGAGAGCTCCTGTCTAGATCACAATTTTGGTATTCTCTTTACAGAAGAAATAGTTCTGGAGCGTGTCTGACTGAGCCCTTGGCAGCATGRGTTCATGGAGCAAGTGCAGCAGAATCAAGGCTGCAGATGAAAAAGGAAATGGCCATGGTACTCACAAGCAAAGGGAGACATACCAAGAGTCCCTACTTGCCTTTATCCTCTTCTGTCTGCCAGTTTTATGGTGATAACAGTGTCAAGTGAAAGCAGAAGTCCTGCCATGATGATGTTGATCCAGACAAAATGGCAGGTGAAAAGGACAGAAAAAGCCAGAGGCATCAGTCAGTTCTGCCCTGGGAGATACTGAGTGTGCCCAACTCACTCTGAAGAGGAGGCACTGCAGATTTGAGGATTTTCAGCTTTTTTTAATGGGCACCTTGCAAGGAGAAGCTGCAAAAGGCTTAGTCACAGTTGTCAGGACAAACATGCAGGARGGGAAGCCCTGGGTCAGGGCTGGCTGAGGACTGGACACTGATGTGACCAGGCTTGGCTCATGTGGGGTTGAGAACCCTGCAGCAGGAACCTTCTTCTGTGGAAGCAGAGAAATGACAACAACAGTAAATGGGACATTATCAGTAGAAAGTCAATATGGTGGTGACAGACACACTGCAGTGGTGAAATAGGGTACAGAAGGGGCTTGGTAAGATTGTGCAAAATGGCAAAGGCCAATCAYGGCAAACAGAAGCTTCTGGACAGAGAAAAGAGCCTGGTGTCTGCCAGCCCCACTCACTCACCCGCTGGGGCTGCACAATAGGAAGMCCTGCAGGTCTGGGAGCTGCTGCCCCGCTCCTGGCAGAGGGATTTGGAGGGAAGGCAAAGCGCCAGGGAGCGTCAAGTGTTGGTCAGGCTGTATTGGAGCATATGCAAGGAAATGGAGTCATAAGGGAGCTCTGGAGGCCTCTTGCCCAAGCTCAAGCTGCAAGCAATGAATGCTGGCTCTGGAGACGAGCCCACTTCCACATGTGTGTCCAGCACTGTCCGGATCTCCCACAGTGCCCACGTGGTACCTTCCTACACTGCTGTCCCATGGTGTGCATAACCACTTACTCATGGCCATCTAAAATGGTGCTGGGCCACATTCAAGCAGCCAAAGTGTGCCTTCAGACTCAATACACAATTGGCATGACAGGATTCATTCAAGGCTGTTTCCAAAGCTGGGGATCTGGAACAGTCACTTCAGACTTTGATGCAAACACCTAGAGATCAAARTAAGTCCATGATTTAAAATAAAGTCTTGAGTGGTCTTCCCCGCTGCCTCCCAAAATGTGGTGAAGGAGCAAACAGCCAGGCTACCCCAAGAAAAGCAGGTTAATATAAACCACATCCTTCCAGCAAATTGAATCCATTTGATCAAGAAAACACAAAAATTATKATAGATGTGCCAACCAGTGAACTGCCTGTAAGCCATAATCTTCCTTTTCTCAGGTTCCTATTTTACGGCTTGAATCCCTTGAAAGGGTTAACAAGGCTGCAGAGCAGGGAGGACTCAGAGGGCTCTCAAAAGGCTTTTGATAAAGTCCTGCACAAGAGCCTATTGAGAAACTTGGCCAGGGGTGAAAGGTAAAGTCTTGTCATGGATTAAAAACTGGAGAAGAGATAAGGAGCAACGAGTAGGAACAAATGGCCAATTCTTAGCATGGAAAGRGATTATTCGTGGGTAGCTGCAAGGACAGGATTGCAGACTGGTGCTGTGTTTAMTTACCTCTGCCCAGCCAGGAGCTAAAATACATTGTTGGCTCAAAATGTTCAGGATAACCAAGACCAGGGAATTTTAGTACAAACCCACRGAAAAATTAGCTTAAGAGTCCAGTTCTGCCAGGAATTATTATCAGCATGTCCTGAGAGGTATGATGAATAGAAAGGCAAACTGGTGTGAGAGGCAAAGACTTGACAGAGACAGAAACATACAGGCTAATGCTGAGGAGACAGAACAAACACTTATTGCCCCATTGTTGTGGGCAGCATAATTAGTGCACCAGGATTAAAAAGCTAAAAAAGTGAAAATAGGGAAAGGCAAGTCCTGAGAGCATCACATGGCATTGCACTYGGATTAACTACACTGCCACCCACATCACCTGATGGACACCAACGGATAGGAGCAAGGCAAGGCTGAGACCTTTAAGTGAATATGAACAGCCCACACAGCTGTGCATAAATGACCAGAGTTCTCCATCCTCCTGGTCCCTGTTTACACGAATAATCACTGTCTGGATCAGAAGAGGTACTTAYAGTTTTCCTCTGGAAATCTCTCTCATTGGAGAAAAGTTTTGTACAGGTTGTTGCTTTTTTTTTTTTTTTATATTGGGTTAAAATGGTAATAAATTCAATTTAGCTTCCCGAACAAGGATTTAAAAATATTTGACAYAAATTAGCAGCTAAAATTTCATGGTTGCCCTCATATCACACGTAACAAACCTAATTGTCTCCATTCTACATAGAATATGACTGCAGTACAGAGGCAGTCAGTATTTACCTTGGAAGTGAGAYACTTTACTTAACTTTAACATGTTTATTTGGTGTGGAATGACACATTCACAAGTGTATCCCTTCTCTCAGTAGAGGAGGTCTAGATGAAAACTTGAGTTTAACTTTAGGTCAGAGCCTTTTTGTTGAGTCCCTCCTCTAGTGTTTAGTGCCAGAGACAGAAATAGTTCCCCAAACTCCTGACTCCCAATGTTATTTTCAAGTACAAGAGTCCATAAGTGTCTTGRAAGGTACCAAGTGAAATTTGTTCTTGAAATGTTTTGGCCAAGCAAGAAAACATCATCTCAAGAACCACCTTTGGAAGGATGGAAAAAGGTTGTGGAAATTCATGTGCCTTGATTAAATCCATCAGATATAAAGGGAAGCTAAATAATCAAAAGCTGTTTGTTGCAGTGAAAGGTGAAGGGAAATTCAACCTACATTTCATGTAGATATGATCTCTTCAGAATTCAGGGTTACACAATGCTGTCTCARGAGTACATGGCATTTTTTCTGCCCTTCCTTCAATTTTGTTTCTCYTCACTTTTGATTCTTTTGAAAGAGAATACAGACAGGGAATAGAGCAAAATGGACACAGCAATTAAAAARCAGATTGTGTCTTTCCTACAGAGGGCTCATCTTTGGCTGCCACAAAATTGTTTGGAAATATCATGGATTCCCTTGATGACAGCATTGCAAGTTAATTAGGTTCACAAAGTCAGGTAATTAGGTGAGTGCAAAGAGGCAAAAGTTGAGAGCTTCCCTGCTGTTAGAAATCTCAGGCAAATTGCTTGCCCCTAGGAACAGATGGGTTTCCTCACGTATGAAAGCCTTACAACATTTGTAATGCAGGCTGTAGAAATGTGATAAATAGCAATGACACTTATTCAGGTAACATCAATATGGTGYTCTGAAGATCGATCAGGTATTGTCAGAGGAGCTGGGTTTGCTTTCTGATGCATATATCAGGAACCTTCCTGTCCTTTCTGTTTCATAAGGGAATAGTGAAAATGTCTYCAGCAAATAGCTGAGATTTGCTCTGGAGTGATGAATTACTTAGGTTGGGTGCAACCAACCACCAGAGGTTCATTTTATCATAAACATCAGCAAGAGGACTTTTTCTTAAACATGGTCTCTGTCTGCTCTCTCTCAGGTCATTTGGAAAATGATGGAATTAGTGGAGAATGAGGTTAGAACGGAACCTAAGGCTGATGGTTCTGTCCTCTTCCTCCCCTGCTTCACCCAATCTCCAATGTGTTCATATAATAGAACTAAATAATTGCAGCCTGGGGTCCATGTGGGCATCCTGGTTAGCAGGATCAGCACCCATAAAACAGGCCAGTGAACTGGATCATCCAGAGGTGCAGCCAGGAAAGTTCAAACATGAGCTGAATGCGAATGGCCATCACCAGACACCAGCTCTCTCTTGTTCCTATCAGAAATGATTTAAGTGGCAGATTTAGTAACTTGTTAACTAATGAGCTCAGGATGAGCAGCTAAAGCCTGAGCTCATCCCATCTAGCTCCAGGAACTGAACTGTGGTGCCAAGTTTGGGGTCTTGCTCYTTGTCTCTGTTTATAGTCAAATAAGAGGTAGACACTGCCTCATGGTAACTGAATAATCAAAAGGARATATACCAGAAGAGTCCATCCCCTCATCCAAAGACGGGACAAAAGCAACTTAATGCATTCCTCACAGCTGACTGTCAAACCTACTCCTAAAACCCTTCAGTGGATGGAGATTTCATTCTCAGATCTAAATTTTTTAGGGAAAAAGGTGTTTTTCAAACATCCAGTCTAAGTCTCCTCGAGTCCAATCTAAGATTTCCTGCCCAACGGCAAGGGGACAAAATTTTCAAGCCATGTCATTTGCTCAGCTTGGGATGAGTCAGGTTGGGTTCACTAGATACAAAYCAGTGATCTTTAAAAAAATATGTTTGCATATGAAAATCAGACTTTGTCATTTCGGATTGTTTTAGCAGCAGGAGCGGGGCTGCCAGGAGGGGCAGAGAGCAGCTACAACCCAGGTAGGGACATCACTCACCAGGACAAGGTTGGCAAGAGAGAGAGAGGTSCTGTTAGCAGCTCAGTGATCATCAGACATGGCAACGTAATGAATTAGGTCTGAGGTCATTCCAGGAATAATTATTGTGGGCTTGCTATTCAAGTATGGAAAAAATTGTGTGCTTAGGAAAAGCACTTATTTACTTCAAATTCTAGAGGTCGTATTTTGCTTCCAAGCTACAGTCAATTAGTTCTAAAATGTCAGTTATGACTTTTGCATATTTCTGTATTTGACAAATAGTTTCAGACTTTTGAAAGTGCCATTTTYATTCAGTGTTTGCACTTCTGCCTATTACGTGTCTCTGACAGAGAACACCTTACCATTCCTTAGCCAACAAAACAATAGCAATGTGAAAACAGAGGAAGAAATACTGAATATCTGAATGTCTCCCTTATGCATTACATTTACTTGTTCTCCTTATGATCTGTATACATTTCAAAGCCAGCTTTCAGCTAAACAGCTACATCCATGCTTTTTGCCATGCATGTAAGGATGACAAGATGCAGCAGGTACAASTTGTTGTGAGAGAGGTTCAGACCAGGAAAAAGGGGAAATTCTTTCATCACAAGGRCAGCAGAGGAACAGATTGACCTCATAGCTGGCCCTGCTTTGAGCAGAAGGTTGGACTAAAGATCTCCTGGGGTCCCTTTCAGCCTGAATTATCTTCAGTCTTGAGTGCATTCAACTCATCTCACAGAGACAGCCCCTCTTGCACCAGCTCTGTGTGATGGGCTCACCCTGTGACCTTTGATGTTCTCCAGACTCTCCAGGATCYCCTTGGGAAATGATAGCCAGAAGATAACTCTCAACAGTATATTGCTGGGAATCTGCACCTCCAATCCACCACTGGGGAGCACTTTCAAAGCTACTGATTTTCATGACACATCTAGGAACATGTGTATGCCTAATACACCTAGACTGAATTGTGTTCTGGAGGTGCCTAATATACTATTCAATATATATAAAAATAAGACCATTTTAGGGAAAGCTGGCCTCKCCTCACAGGTTCTCTGGAGTGCCAAATTCAGCTGATTGCAAGGGAAATTCAGTATTAGGTGGATTGGATTTGCACTCCCAGGCTGTGTCTGAAACCTCACTGAGGCAGCGYCTGCATTAGGCTGTGATCGATTGCTGCCATTCTGGGTAGGAGGATAATGTGGGAGGCAGAGAAGTACACAAATACAGGGTTGATGATCCTGGCAGAGTGCTGCACAGACTCACTTTGGTGCATGGAACTTCCAGGGAAATAGTTCCAACAAGAATAATACAAAAACCATTCTGAATCTGTCTACTAACACCACAAATAGTGTTTGCAGAAATCTGTTGCTGCAGAAACAGGGACAAAATGAGCCTCCTGTTCTCCCTCAATAAAGCCAGATCTCACTAGGGCCATTCTGCATAGTGAACCAATTAATCAGCCCAGGCACTAGATCAGACAAATGATTTCACTCCTGTGAGGAGCTGTCAGCCCACAATGATGAAACCAGCTAAGTATGTGTGGAACTAACTGGGAAAGAAAGTGGTACCTGACCAGAATATATTTTCTACTCAATAATGCCTGCCCGAATTAAGCCTCTCCAGTCATGCTAAACTTCAAATCTGGAAAATACATTGGGAGGAAGAGTAASTCTGTCCAGTGCAAATTGAGATAGTAAGCACTCCTCTGTGAGTGATGCCAAAACACACAGTGGCTCATCCAGTCATCCTTCATGCCAGTCCCTCAGCTTTCAGGAAAGATTGCTGAAAACCTCACCAATTACTGTGCCATTTCAAATTTTCATTCTTGGGCAGAATAACAGAGAACAGAGTCACCAGATTTGCAACACGAACCACCAGCARTTCTGGTGCAACTCTCGAACAAGGTGCAGACCTCGACACAACAGAGGGATACCCATGCTTATACTGTAGGACACCCTCAGTACAAATGGATGCATGATGATTATCTCTCATTTAATCACCCAAATAACCTGGAAAGTCTGTCACTGGTCACTTGAACCCACTCCTTCTAAGGAGAAATTACTCCTTTAGAATATTTTTAGAGGAGGACATTTTAAGGTATTCATTTAACATCTTTAAAGCTTGTTTCAACATTGTGACATTTGAACAATTTATAGGGATGAAAGCACCCATAATTGTAATTTTGCAAGATGAAGCTGTTTCTTTGATTTTCTAACATCATTCAGTTCTTTTTCATAGGCCCTATAGTATGACCCCATGGTTACATTTTTTGTTCTTTGATTTAGTGACTCCAATTCTTAGGAGCTTATCAGAATTCAACACTTATCTTAAAGATCTTGCTCCCAGGSCAACTGATTACATAAGAAAGCCACTTTTTATTCAAAAGACTACGTTTCTAGTCCCCTGGGTTATAACGGAAATTTAAAACACAGAYCTGAAATATCCCAATGGCTTGTAAACTGTAAGATAAATTAGAAGAGTGCTTCTTTCTGTATCTCATTATTTTGAAGTCAGTTTTAAAATGGAAGACTCTTGTAAATCTTGTGAAATGGCAATTATAGGGGATTTCCTCCATAGAAACTGTTCAGTGTCACACTGAGACAAGCCTTAGAGAAGCCTGATTCATGATTTTRGAATATTAGAATTTGGTGCTGCCATAATTTGAAATCTGTAACGATGAACATTTTGGTACTTGTGTCTCCCTAAACAGACACTGAATATTTTTTGTAAGAGTATGAAATCTTCTGCCTGTCCTTATATTTATGCTTGCCCCACTCAACTTCCTAAAGAATACACATAGATATTGCATAGACAGTGTAATTCCACTAGATTAAACCCCTCCCCATCACATCAATTACCTCCTTCACTCAAAGGCATTATGGGGCATCCTGCTTTGCACTRGATTTTGGTGTTCTGCATTGGATAGCAGGCATTTCTACTATTTTATGTTTTGCAGCTTTGTTCGTTTTCTCTCTGTGGAGTCTGTCTCCACAGAATATCATATCTGTATCCACAATGACTATCCTGTAAATTTGTGGGTTTGTTGAAGGTATTACTTAATATTCAGGGTGCAATATATTTTTATCCAGCAGCTACAGAACAGATATTAATAGAAGACAGAGACTTCTGTGAAGTGCATGGACCTCAGTTCCTGCTTTYCTTTGCAGACCAAAACCACAGACTCTCCAGACATTTGTCTAAATGTGCACTTTGTTGCCCAGGTGGAACTATGCTGCAAGTCCCCAAGATTTCCCAGGGAAGTGCCACTGCTGGAAAACAGAGCACTCTGGCAGAATGGAGCCTTTTTTTCAGGTCTGCTCTGGTGTTGATTCATGCAGCAGCTCCTGGGGCATGTTCAGAACCAGGTCAAGATCCARTGTGATGGAATGCCAGGATGGGGACTGTGTTTCAGCCACTTCTCAAACCTTCCAGGAGGAGTGTGGAGACCAACAGTGGCTCASCAGCAAGGGAAGTGAGCGACAGGAGAAAAACATCCAGGTTAGACAAGATGTGTACCTACCTATGGAAAGGGAATACTAAAATAAAAGAKCTGCATGCTCAGCACCTTCGTAAGGTGATGTTCAGCTCTCTCCACATGGCACAGAACTGAGTGGCTGGAAGGCAAAGGACACTTGCCCAGAACCTCKGGTCACCCCATCGAATGGTACCGGGCTGGGTATTTACCTCCTGAGGAAGCAGAGCAATACTGGTGGAGACTGCCCAGTAAATTCCAACTCAGGTGTCCCCCAAATATGATTCCAGAAATTAAATGTAGCTGTACAAGGGGCAAAAGATGCCTAGTTCCACTCTGACCCTAACAAAGACCTTGGGCTGCTCCTGGAACAACAGATCATATGTGAAAGCAGAATTTCTAGCATATGATAAATGTCCTTGGTGTTCTTACTTGAAATCTGTTTGTGGTTTGAAGTGTGCCAAACCTGTAGCTGTCTGAAGCGTCTCATAAACAGAAAATTCTTAGAAAACAGCAGTTCAGAAACAATGTGATGTGGTGCTTGAAGATGAAATGTGCTCCTTGGACTATGAGCCTGCCTAGCGGATCTGACAGGCTTACATTTCCAAATGCAGATGAAGATTAATTTTTAACATGAGCACCTAGTTGCTTTTCACAAAAACCTGCAATCACAATTCCCTTTTMTTCTAAAGATCATGCAGAGTAGATGCAATGGAGAGCAGTATTTTTAATGTATATGCTAATTTAAATTGAGACTTCAATAATGCTATGACAGGCACCACAGAGTGAAAAAGTGGTTTGTATTTCAAAATGAAAGTCCCAATTCATCAGAAACACTCATCAGTGGGATTATTTCCATGCATGAAGTTTGGCATTCACTTAAGTACCTTTTTGAACCTGGGCCAGGGAATAATATTGATTTTGATGAGCTTTCCATTAATGACCCTAAAAGATTAAACACTTGGTTTTGGGGGTAATCACACAAGTAAACAAATTGTTTTGATTTTCTCTAAAATATCTCATTGGTCCCAAAGGCCAGCCAGTTCAAATTTACTCTTGGACTAGATGCTTAGTTGCCATTAGATGTCTGTGAGGCAGGAGATGGCATTCTATAAATACTGTATGACCATGACCACGGCGGGGTGATGCTCATTCCTAAATTGGATCAAGCAAATGCTGATATGTGAAATATGCTCCCTGCTCTCTTTCTTGGCCCCTTCTCCCACTACCCCGGTTCTGCTCCCTCTGATTGCATCTTACCATGCCTTATACCCCTTAATGCCTGGCTAATTTTAGAATCAACATCACACCAAAGGCATGGTGATAATCATATATGCATAGACAAAATATGTGAAACCATGTAGGTTGATAGTGTGCCATCTTCTATGGACATTTATAACCCGCTTGGAAAGGCTCACTAAGGAAATGATGTATGTTACTAATTTCTCTTGTTGCTAACAATAGCAATATTTGGTTTACAGTGTTGGTTTTTTTAGTCTGGAGCAGRTGAGAATCACCCAGGGTCCATGACCTGTACAGGGTTCATGGAGCAGTTTGAAATGTGTAGTGAAAACATAAGTTGGAATGTGAGTCACCTACACATCCAAACAAATGCACACTTTGGGTTACTTTTCTGTGAGAGCAGTATTCAGTCATTRCTGCAGCTTATTCTGAAAATTGGGAATGGTGAATGCCTGGGAAGAGTTGGGGCAGCATTGTGTGGAAAGCTTCTGACACACTTCCAACACTCACRGGAATTATTCACCATGACACTGGATTAATTTGGGTTGAAAACCAGCAACTGTCTAGCAACAACTGAAATGACGTGGGATTAGAGGGGATAAATAGTTATCCAGAGAAAATTATGGGTAATATTTTGATGTACTTCTTTGAGTATGACTCCACTGATGTGAACGGATATAAATGGGATCCTAAGGGCTGTTCTCCATGAGATAATGTAGACCTTCTTTGGTATAATCTTGCTAATGCAGCTGAACACAAAAAATACCCTGGACATATACCAGCTAYCAGTATTCCAAGCTGTGATTGAGTCTGCCACTAACATCTCCYAAATTGCCTTCTAAAGCCTTTCTGATGGTTCTTTTAAAAATTGTCATTTTTCTGCCTTTTCTATCAGTTTTTGTGGCTTACACCTCTAGTTCTCTTCCTCATTCACTCAAATACTGAAAAATGCCAAACTCCCTGCATTTAGTTTCCATCTGGAGTCAAAGGCTTGTAACCATATAAAACAATGTTATTCAATGACAGATTACTCTAGTTGTAGTGGTTGAATACCCAAAAGCTGTATTAATTGGCTCATTATAAAAAAGCTTGACCACTTCTTCCACTTGGCTCGAACAAATATTTTATGCCTCCGTACAATAAAGCTTCATTCAACCACACTAAAATAATAGGTTATAGTACCMTTAACCAACCTAGCCATCTCACCTTGCTAATTGTAAGGTTCTTCTACTACTTTCTATATTAAGTGTGCAGAAGAAGAAAAAAATAGGACAAATATAGTTTTATAATGAGTTAGATAAAAATCGGAGTGTCCTTGGCAGCGACTGCTCTGAGTTATATCCCTGTGAAATAACAGGAAGACTGAATAAGGAAAAGTGAGGTTGTGATAGTTACTGAGGTAGGCAGCAGACAAAGATCTAGATGGGTGAAGTAAACATGGATCATGGCTGTGTGGCAGCAGGTTGGAAAACTCAGAACTGTATCTTCAGAGCTACACCTGGTGCAGCTACTTTGGTGAAGGCATTTGAACTCATCTGATGGTGTAAATCATGCAAAATCTGCCTTGTGGAGCTTTTCATAGTAACAAAACTATGATTTTATCTCTGTAAATGAAAAGACTAAGGAGAAAAAGCCCTTGGTGGTTTGGTGCTTAGCTAATACCAACAGAGGGGTGTGCTACCGAGGGGATGTCATGGATGTAAGGGCACTCCTGATGACAGGAAAATGTAGAACTGAACTGTGTTTATCCATGATGTGGTTATAGGGACAGGCTTCCTGTGGTAGATCACACTCATTTCCCACCTGTGTTTTTGGATTTGSGAGAAAGGAGCCCCTCTAGCCTGTAGAAAAGATGCAGCAGTGGGATTCCAAAAATCCCCCAAATTGCCAGATCCTTGGAATGGAACAGGAAGAAAAAWTTCTTAATACTTTAGGGAACTTGAAGGRGTTTTAATGGACAGGAACACCTGRGGATGTTGTAAAACCTCTCTCTCCRATAAATAGWGCAAGATGGAAAAGAATTGGWGGTGAGTCAGCAGCCAAGCCAGTGTTAGAAATCCAAGGGCCATGACTGCAGCAGCAAATCCCTCCTCCCAGGAGCAGACTGAAGGAAGAAGACAAGCAGTTTTCCAGGAACTGGTCTGACTGCCCTGTTAAACTTGTATCCAAAAGCAGGGAGTGAAGCGAGGAAACAGTCAGCAGTCATTTAATACAAAATCAAAACATGGAGAATTGAATTAGTCAAACTATCAGAGATACAAARGGAAGAATTATATTGAAAAATGATTAAGTGGCCAAAAGAAGGAGAGGCAATGACATGATCAGAACTGCTGGGATCTGTCTGACAGCTCAGAAACAAGTCCTCAAAAGTCAGTGATTTCTGTCCTAATCAGTAAAGATGGTAACAGTTGGTGTCTTCTACACACCAACCATTCACACTACAGTTATCTGCTTGCAGATACACTGATTTCACAACTATCAAATGTAGCTGGAGGAAAAAAAGAGAGGGCATCCTTATTCTAATACATGCTAGAGGCATTTTTCTGCCAAAACTAAACAGCCTTAGAATTTCTAAAAATTACAGAAGTTAATCTCCTTACTCAAACTGTTACATCTAATCCAGGAAATTYGGTATTAAGCCTCATCTTGACAGTCTAAGAAGAACTGACCACAGAATTAATTTTAAGTGATGGTGTTGATGCAAATGGTTTTACTTAATTGGATTTCCTGTATACAGGCAAAATGAAGCCCAGATGATTATTGTAGYGAACTGATACACATATTCAATCTCTTTGAGAAATGTTTTACAAACAGAAACAGTGATAATCCAAATGACTTGGAAAGAAGCATATGAAAATATGATTGTTAGCTCAAGCTTTTTAAACATTTGCCTTAAAATGGTAAAAAAATAATCCATAATCCAGCAGTCAAGAGTCAGAACTTCTGAAAACCTTACTGAGAAGACAAATCAAGTAATGAATTCATTTGTTAATAAATACACAGTTTCAAGGGATAATAGAAACAAAAGATTGTTTTAAAAGTTTTGAGGAAAGGAGTAAAGAAATCCACTTGACATACWCTGAAAGGGAGGCAAACTGGCTAAACTAGACATTCTCAGAATAACAAGAATCATAACTAATGAAAAAAACTTCTACCAAGGCTGCACAGGGCTTGTCCCCATGCTATTATGTGTTTCTATTGCTYATTGGGTGGCGAGCCACTGGCACAGGTTACCCAGAGAAGCACTACCACGAGTGGAGGTGTTGAGCAAACATGGAACTGGATGGACAAGATGACTTTTACCATGACTGAATACAAACACTATATTTAGAGTGAGAGACTCTAAGAAACTTTCACAGCCCAAGACACAATTCTCTGTCAAACTGACTTGGAAAAACATTAACAAGCAGCAGTAATTATTTAGCCAGCCACGGCCTACAGGTTGATGCAGTGATTAGAAAGGTAAATTGGACTGAATGTCCATGTTGAATGTCTCTTGCTTTGGTGCCCTCCTATTTGGGGTCCAGAATCCAAGAAAGTATCAATAACTTGGAGCAGGAATAGTTGATTCAGGATGTGCCTTGAAAAAAATAATCCCAAGAAAAAACATCTCTGTTACTTATGAAAAAAAAAATAGAAGGTGACTGACTTGTTTGACCACTCTCTAGCAGACATCTGACACTGAAGGAGTTCTTTTTTATGGACAAAGGTGCAGGAGTCCGACTATGAGGAGCTGAGGCCARGCAACTTCACAACAGAAGCTTCTACCACTGAAGGAAACTGGCAACTGGAACAGTTTACAAAAACAAACAAACAAAAAAAAAAGTTCCATTTTCCATATTTTGCTTTTTGTTCCATATTTTACTTCTTGTCTTTAAAGTCTTGAACCAAGAAATAGTTGGTTATTTTTTTTCCCAAGAAGACCGTCTTGCTGAAACAGGACTCTGAGAAGGCTCACGTCTCACCTTTGGGAAGGTGTTGAGTTAGAACACTAGGGTCACAAAGTTCTGGCCTCATGAGCCAGACAAATTTGGAGTCTGGATTGTAATCAAACACGTCTTCGTATRCCCCTGGCTTGGAAACACCATTCCCTCAAATGTTCCCTGCAAAGAAATGTCTAAGAAGGAAAATTAATTGTAAGTAAGCAGATACTGGTTTTGTTACAATTAATTTAAATCCAAAATTTATTCTTACTGGCTTTCCTGGGATTTGAGAGATGTCAAGTGACCTTGCTCCATTGAGTCAGTTGCTCAGATTTAAACCAGGAATTCAAAATTAGTGATCAGTCTGCGCTGCACTGTGCTGCGAGTGTCTGGTTGCAGTTTGTGCCATATGTGCATTCCATTTCAAGGGGGCCTGTGAGAACAATTTTGAGGACATCTGTTAGCAGCACTGTCCCCCAGGAATGCTCACAAGTCACTTGTGAAACAGCCCATTTTAATTTTGAAAATCCTCTGCTTTGTCTACGAGATAGGGGATTTTCTTTATAATTTGTCAGGGTTGACTCTGCTGAATCCAACTGAACCAGCTTTGGCACACAATTCACAACACAGTGTTTGGAGGAAAATAGTCCATCTTTACTAGTGAATATGTCCAATTTGCATTTCATTCATCCATTCCTTTTTTCATTTGTGTTGCCAGGTGTTCTAAGGCCTTGTGATATCTCTAGCCTCCCAAGCAGAATATTTTTAAAACAGGAAGTATTTGAAATTCATAATTAAAAGGGCTTGTCCACCTTTCACAAATCCCCTCTCACYTTGACAGACCAGATATTTCATAGGCTCAGCTTTCAGAAGAATGTCTTGAAAGGCTCATGGAACTTCAGCTTCCTCGTATTTTGGAGACATTCTGAAATCACAGTATCTCAGATCTCAGTGAAAATATTTGATGATTTCATAYGTGACAATTACCTCTCACCACAAACCTTGTCTCAAAGTTTCTGGCTACTGACAGCTCTTTAGTGCCCTCTCATGATGATTTGTGTTTGACAGCATAAGAAAGAATGTGCTCTTTTGGCTAACTCAAGAGTGATGGTTGATGTGCAAACCTTGGCACTCTTGCACTGTAAGTGACCCTTTTTAAGGAGATAAACACATTTAAAAACTACAGTCCTAGCACTCACATCCACCGCTGTGATGGGACCAGAGCGCAGTGCTCCTGTACAGTCCTGCTATTGCAAAAGAGAACTGAAAAGCCAACTGTGTAGGGTTCTGTCTCTGTGATGAGTATCATTTCCATTGCCCAAAACTGTCAGGCTTTTTGCAGGAGGCACAGTAATACAGGGGTGATGCCCTGAGCTATGAATGCTGATAACAATACTTTGGACAACATCAAGCTTAGTATTTTGCCAACAATTCAGTCTTTAAAAAAAAGAAGGTACCTTGCAAATTGACAAAGAGTGGGGAATTAATGGGGAAGGCCTATAACAGGAATTTCTCTGGCTTTGCTCAATTTAACTATATGAGTCTAAGACTTGTAGATATACATGTGTGTGTGATTGAGCATAAACACAAATGTCTTCTTGAATCTATGAAATTTATGTATTTATGAGAAGTCAGCTGGTGAGTGGTGRGTATCAGAGCTCACTGAAGATCTTCGGGGAAAACAAAAGTATCTTGAAAATATTAAGGTACTTTTCTGGCTAGTCACAGTKCTGGTGCTGATGAGGTGCTGAGAATGCATCCATGGGTCCATTTGAAAACACTCATTAGAAGCATTTTATTTGAAAATCAGACAGAGCTCTCAGCAAGCTGATCTAGTGGAAAATGTCCATGCTCCTTGCAGGGGGGTTGGATTAGATGATCCTTAAAGGTCACTTCCAACCCAAACTATTTTATGGTTCTATGATCTCTCTTTATATACTGTTGGACAGTGAAGTTGTATTATAGATATGAAGTAAGTCTTTTGGCCAAAATAACTTTGGTGGTTACAGCTCTTTTTTTTTTTTTTTTTTAGTGAAAACACAAATTGACCTGTCAAAGCTCAGAAATAAAAAACTTGGTGGAATGTGGTTACTTTTTCACAAAGATACACTTTTCTGCTTGCCTAATGGATCAGGAAGCTTATAGATTTCCTTCACAGGAAAAGTTTCCAGGGCAGTTTAGCTGCTAAAATAAYGTATTTATAACCGTGGTAAAAGCAGTCATCAGTTTCACTACTGGCACTTCTCTGTCATTTTTTAATTTGCCAGCATCTCGGGATGAGGAGGAGATGTCACAGAAGGAATAATAAAGTATGTCTGAATCATAGAAGACTGTAAGAACTAGCAAATACAGCTGATAACAGAATCAGTGACTGAAAAACCCTTGTCGTGGCTGTTTCTGTACTATAAGCAAGATATTTTCTGCTAAAAGGACTTTAGACACATAACATGGTATAGAGAAAAGTGTCTGGGAACAAGAGATAGGATCTCTGCAAAATCCTTATCAAAAGATTGAACCTGATATGCAACTCAAAGATGTCTTGATGGGACAATAAGTAATTCAAGTAATTCAAGTAATCTTGAATAAGGAGACACACATCTTGGAGGTTTTCCAGTCCTTTTAAATTATGATTCCTCTTCCTAAACAACAGCTCTGTTAATGCTTGGTTCTCAAGAYCTTTCAAATGGAAGAAATATAAAAAACCTTAGATGACGGACCACTGTGCTGCTGATGGGGAATCATGCAATGTCCAGCACCMTGCAGTGAGCTTGGGAAATTGTAATGTTAACTGTGCTGCTCAGAAGGGGTGAGAGCCGAGTCACAGCTTGATCCTGCCACCCCACTAGGCTGCAATCCTTTATGGAACAACTGCACACATGTCAATGGGATTGCGAGAAAGGTGAATTTTGTGTAGAGGTTTTAACAGAGCTGTGTTTYTGAGAAAGGGCTGCAAGATGTATTTATTCCTGGAAAAGTCACAAATTTAAACCAGCTTCAGTTACAAAGCAACTGAAACGAGGATTCACAAACTGCTGTGCTGGCATTTTATCTCTGCAGCGCGGGTGTCACATAAACCTGCACGCAGCTGCTTAGTGGCACTGCTCCTTGTGAAGCGTTTCAAAACCCCACCAAACAGGAGACAGAGCACACCTCAATGGTGGGAGCTTCCTCACAGCCTTCAGCACATCTCATGGTTCTGTGAATTCTTTAATTCCTTATTAAAAATACTAACAGCAGTCCTTTTAAGAATATGGTAGGGATTCATGTGCATTCTGTGGGCTGTTGTAGCTGATCTTTTGTTTTCTCTCAGGCAATTTCTAGTCTGTGACAATATTTGGTGTCATATAGCAGGGTATTTGTTTCCCAGATTGCCTCCTGTGGTGGACTTTGTCCTATGTCTCTTGGAAGTCTGAGAAAGTCACATCCACTCTTCTGGCAATGTATTAAAAAAACTAGTAGATTAGAGACAATTTCCCTTCAGTGAATCCAGACTGAGTCGTCCCCATTCTGTCATGTTCATCCAACTAAACTTCTGGTTTTGATTAGTTTCAGCCAATGCAGCTGGCACTGGAGAAGGCCTCGCTGGTCCCCCATCCTAGGATCAGCTCTTTCTGAAACACAGATATGACATAAATGAGAGGCAGTGTATTTTTGTTAGCAACTCAGCTCCYTTTTCCTTGAATTCCTTCTGTTCTCCTGGGATATATACCTTTCATTCCTAGCAGCYTGTGGCTCTTTAGCTGGTTCAACACCTCATGTTTTAACATCTTACTGTCTATGATTYGAGCCTGAAAAAATACATCTGGGGCCAATATTTCCCAGCATTCTCCGTAGTGCAGACGGATATTAATAAATCCTTTAGCTCTGCTGTAAAGGYCTTTATGCTCCTAAATACTTCGTTGTTACCTTGGCACTCTGGGGAGTCTCTTGGAGGTTCTTGTTCCTGCTGTGGTTAAGCTTGACATTGTGGGCTATCTGCTCCTCTGAAAGCRCTGCTCCACAAGGTGCATGCCCTTGGATACGTGCCTCCATAGAACTGCATTTCCATTTTCTGATCTTTGGCACTGGGGCACGCTGCTGTCCCTCACAGCATGCAGCTGAAATAGATACTCCTAAAATGCACGGTGCACGTGCACAAGTGGAGCTCCTTAGAAGCCTGAAYGTGGCCAGGTTCTGCTCTAAAATGAATAAAGAAATCATTCAGATCCCCAGCCATGGCTTCTTTTGAGTGTTYAGTTACCACAAAATGAAGCATCAGTCTTTCGTCGGTCGTGTGCCAAGACGCCTGGTTGGAGGAAGTGCATTCTCTGGAGAAGATATTTCCTTTGAGCTGATAACACTGAGCCAACAATTCCTTTCAAAAATGATGTTGAAATAAATGGTGCATTATTTCATAGGCTTGTATCAGTAACAGCTGACAGTGAAGCATGCCCAAAGGAAACAGCACTACCAGACTGAACAAGCTTGATGGTACCACTGMRYTCAGGAGCAGAGCTGGAGAGGTATTTGCCCACCTTTGCTAAAGGAAAGTGGATGCAAACCCTTCTTGACAGCTTGCAAATAATTTCTRTTCCAGCTCCCTTCTTTATTGGTGCACATTTTCCTGCCTGAAGCAGCAAATACTGATTTCAGCAGATGTTATACAAAATGGAAAGGATGCAAAGTGTGGGTGTTTATTCAGAAGAGACAGTGCTTATTCCCCTCGGATGCTGAAGGTTTTATGCAGAGCAGCTGGCCAGGCCTGGCCTCTGTTGGTGAGACAATAGACGTCTTATTCTTCTTACTCTGTCTCTCAGATAGAAATTTATTTGCACTATGAATATCTCCAGAGTAGCCCTCCATGGCACAACTCTCCCTGAGCTATCACAACTTCAGGAGAAGCTCAGACTGTGAACCATGCACTCAGCAGAGATTAGATAACAATTAATGACAGCATTTATGAGGCCAAAACTGTGTAGAATTGAAAACAGAAGACCATAACAGAAGCAGAGAAAATGTCTTTGGGTGCAGTCCTGACCACAGGCATTTTCCTGACCCAGGTTTCTCTTTCTAATTGTTATAATTTCTTGTGTTTACATTGTTGGACCAGTGTGTCATTAAGCTTCACCCTTTCCTCAGCACATTGTTAGCCACTGGACAGAAATTGCTAATGGATAGCTGCTTGGACAGAGCAGGAAGCCATCATGGGGGGCAGTAATTTCAGGCTGATGTTAAAAGTTGTTTGTGTTTGTACACTGTTGGGTTCATACACTGATGGGCATTGCCTTGATGTTGTCTCAGGCATTCAGCTCCTCAACACCAAGGCCGTGGTTGCCATATCCTTGCTTCAAAAACCTTCCTTAGAGGGGCAAGTTGGCTGATTCTGGCATTTTCTGACCAGTATTTTTCCCACARTCTAGTTATCCTCAGTACTGAGATCCTGCAGCTCAGCTCTTAGTGCCCAGGGCCGTTCACTTCCCCATAACCTCTGGATTTTTCTAAGAAAAAAGCCCTGCTCTTGTCTTGCTCTTTTTAGTGAATTTCTGCCCCTGTTCAGTCTGCAGAAGATGGGGCTTGTGAGACTGCTGCAATTGCCGTGCTGGCCACCAAGAGGTCACAGAGTTACTGTGTCARTCCATGTCACGCTTTCATTGCTCTGCTTCATTTTCTGTGCCTTCAAATCCCTCATCTTCACACTTGTCACTTGAGACAGCAGGTAGAAATGTGCACAAATGTTTTTTTAAGCAAACYTAGATCAGATTGAAATGTAATTGTGCAGCCACTATCACTGGCCTCTCTAYTTTTCAGTGCCTGCAGTTGGATGTGATTTGTGACACTTGGTTTAGGTATCCTCTTTTACATTGATTTAGCATGTCAGCCTTGTATTGATCCCCACACTTAGGTCTTGTCATTTGTAGACAGTGCAGGCTATAAGCTTCTCTGCCTGTTTGAGGGCTGACATCCAAATCCTCTGTACATGCATCGTCCTCACCCTGTCATGCTCTTGTAATCATCTTCCTGGCTTATATCCTTGTCCCAAAATGTGATTGACTGAAAATCAGTTTCAGTTGATTGTTTCTATTTCCAGGTTTTCTCTTCTTGTGTCTTAARTGCCTTTACTGATCTCATCCCTCCAGCTTGTATTGGCATATGAGAAAATCAGGAGGAAAGGAAAATAGCTGAGCTACACCTTCCATCAGTCTCCTTGAGCTTGTCCAGGCAACACAGCACCATGGCAAAATTCTTACTTGTGTTTCAGTGTCTTGTTTCACATGATGACAAAAGTAACAACGAGTAAGTAAGGKTTGCTGCCCTCATGCAACCTGATGCTACTGCCACGCAGCACCCGTGAAAATAACCTGGGCATACCAGCACTCCTCAGTCCCACTGTGAATGGGTTTTGAGCCTGGTGTGTCAGACAGGAGTGTTGTAGGGATACGTGCTGAGAAGAGGGCACCTTCCTGTGTAGGATCAGAGTCACAGAGTCACAGAGTCACAGAATGATTGGGCTTGGAATGGGTCACTGGAAGTCCTCTAYACCAACCTGCCTGCTCAAGCAGAGTCCCAGAGAACAGATCACTCAGGATTGTGTCCAGGCAGCTTCAGAAGATCTCCAGAGATGGAATCCCCTCAGYTCCTCTGGACARCCTGTTCCARTGCTTAGTCACCCTCACAGTAAAGAAATTATTCYTCAAGTTCAGGAGGATCTTCCTGTGTTCCAGTTTCTACCCATTGCCTCTCCTCCTATTGTTTGGAACCACCAAGAAGAACCTGGCTCCATCCTCTTGATACTTACAGGCATGAATAGGATCCTCTCTCAGTCATCTCTTCTCAAGGATGAACAGGATTCCAGGATGAGCCATTCCATCACATTTTCAGTGACTGAGGTGAGGTATTTAGGGCATCAGAATGAAATGAAATGAAACTGTGTGTTGCTAATGCCATTTGGCATTATACTGGATTTAAATAATCTTTCTGAGGGAAAGAACACATTTCTTACTTTATTTTAAGTGAACAAGAAGGCTAACTAATTCTATACATTTCAAGGCACCTTTCTGATCCATTTTCTATTCAAATTGAGCTTTAAAATCTCATTACTTCTCTAGCTGCTCTGACTACTAAACTTTCCCCCTGCTTGTCATGCTTTTATGCAACATGGTGGAACTAAAAAACTTGATTCAATTATATTTTAGAAGAAAACTCAGGTTGCAACCACAAAGCTTCCACCTTCACATAACCCCTAGTCTACTCCCAGGCTGGAAATATTACCTTTTACRTCTGCAATGTGACTCTATGAAGGAAAAAATTAAGCAGAAACCCCTCTCTGCTAAGTGTAACAGTGTACAGTCCCTTTGGTTGCTGCAATAATGATGAAGTTGTATTTTTATCTAATTAGCAGGTTGATCCACAGAACTGACCTTAAAAGCTATGCAAAGCTCAAACTCCRTTGCTCAGATAATGAGTTGAAGAAAAATAACACAAACCAAACATTTATAAATGACTTCTTTCTTTACTCACCAAACTCTCTTACCTAATCGGGGGGGTGAGAGGGCATAAGTGTCTTCCACTCAACAAATGCAAGTAGGTTTACAGCAGGGATGGGGAATTGACTATAATGGAGTTATCAACAGAGATAAGCTGAGATATGATCACTATCAGGGAGCTACGAGAGAGCTGGAGAAGAAATTTTCAAAAGGGCATGTAGTGACAGGACAAGGGAGAATGGCTTTAAATTAAGAGAGGGAAGGTTTGGATCGAGTATTAGAATAAATACTTWGCTGTGAGGGTGGTGAGACACTGGAACAGGCTGCCCAAAGAAGCTGCAGATGCCCCATCCCTGGAAGTGCTCAAGGCCAGGTTGGATGGAGCTCTGAGCTACCTGGTCTAGGGGAAGGTGYCCCTGCCCATGGCAGGGAGTTGGAACAAGGTGATCTTTAAGATCCCTCCCAACTTGAACCAGTCTGTGGTTCTATGATTCTCTGTGGGAAAAGGCACAGGACCTTAAACATTGTTTTTTCATCCTTGAATCTAGCTCAGTTTTGTTCCAGAGACTATGTACAAAACTATTTAAAATGCAAAGGTATTTTAAATTGTGTTTTCTGTGTTCTTTGCTCCTGTACCAGAAAATTCACAAACCATCTCCTGTTTTCCTTCCAGTGCCTCCTTTGCTTTGCTGCTGAGTAAGTAATGGAATTTATCCTTGTGCCGCTGCTCACCCTCTCCTGGCAGTGACAACTGCCTGGCAGTGTGACTTAGCGGGTGACTTATTTCTGTTGCTTCCAGTCTTAGCCTCTCAGAATCCTGCCCAGGTGGAACTGGCCAGGAGTCAGGGAATTCCATTATTTTCCTTGGGGAAACAAAAGATTTGTGACAAAAAAAATTGAGAGTTATTAAGATTTTTTTCCTTTTTGCAGAAAAATATGTTTATTTAGCCACAAATTTGTCTATTGACATGTTAAGCATTTAGTAAATCAGACTTTGCAGTAATGTTTTTGATAAAAGTACCCACAGAAGTAGTTCAAGGTTCTTGGAAACCTTTGAATGCTTCATATCTTCCCAAAAGGAAGAAGAAGATGAAATTTTTCTCCTCTCTGAAATATTAATTTTGCCAGCAGGCCTGCTCTGCTGACATCACATCTTYTTTGTTCCTGCTCAGTTCTGCTTCCTCTGTGACCAATGCAACTATCTTCCCTTCCTCTCCTATTGAGAGGGATCACAGTTGACTTGTGTTTAATCCTACAACTAATTACCTCAAAACCAAGGCTGTATAAGCGCAGTTGATGGCACCATGAGGTATTTATGTGTCTAAATAATGAGCTAAACAGCAATGCCCATGCTGTTTCCACTCCTCATCATCTCCTTAGCTGGGATTGTATCAAGAGCTTGCAGACATTACATGTCAAGACATTCACAATATGCCAGGTTCATACCCCCCCAGTTCATTCTTTGTAACTTCAGCCTGACTGAAACATTTGCAGCTTGTCTGAAAGTCTAGCCAGGCACTCACAGCCAGGATGTGACTGGCCTCCAGCCTCCGGACACTGTCTTTCCTGGACTCCTGGGTGCATAAACCCTCCTCACCTGTGTGTCACCAGCACTGTGGCCCTACAACCAAAACTGGCTGCAAAGTTCACACAGTATTTTGTGAGACTAATAAGACCTAGTGAGACCTTGGTTGTTCCTGCTCCTGCTCTGCCCACCATCCCTGCCTGTCTTATTTAAAGTCGAGGGGAGTTTTGTGATGCCTCTGCCAGCCCCAGTGCACTGTCAGTGGTGCCATGAGCAGATGCTGGGGAACCCTTCCCACTTCCAGCAGCCTTGGGTCAGGCTCAGACCTGGCTGCTTGCTACATCAGCCTCAGTCTGTCTGCAGCACCAGTCCCTTCTTCGTGCCCAATCTGACTTGTGGAGAACCTTCTGCATTATCAATCCTCCCTCAGTGCCCACAGGGCCAGCTCCAAGCAAAACTCTCTTTGTTCTGTGCTTGACCTTCAGTATTGGTTGTCTGCAGATGTTTTTAAGGTTTTGTTATGTGTAAATTGCAGATGTATTTAGAACTTTTGCCTGGCCCTCAGCTGACCTGGATGAGAAGGGTGGGGACAGGACCACATCCCTGGGCACATGGTCAGGCAGAACTCTGAAGATCCATGATAAAGCYTCTTTGCTCCAACTACACAGTTCTGCCTTGGGGTAATTACTCTGACCATAGAACAACTTCTAACTCTGAGAAACTCTGCCCCCGAGGGTACAGGAGGTTTGAAAAACAGCATTTGTGAAACGGGGCAGCCTCTGCTTGTGCRGAGCCCAAAAGTTCCTCACCCCCAGGAGCTGCAGCATCCTGTGAATGTGCTTACCTGGSAGCTGGTGCCACGGGCTGAGCAGCTCCCTAGGGCTGAAATTAATAAATCTACATTTTCCCCATGGTTATGACCTCTTTTAGGTCAAGCTAAGAAGTGTTTGTGCAACAGTGCAGGCCTTCACCTTAGCACAGACATGTCCTGAGACATGAAAACTGTGGAACTTCAGTGACAAGGTCTGACCGCAATTACAAGGGGAGCAGCGAGGTGCTGCTGCCAACCAGGGAGAGATTTATGTCCTGGGATTTTGAGCACATCTCACACTGCAAAGCCTCAGGCACTCAGTGACAGTCTTACTGSTTAATAGGGGAAAGAGGACAATCCCACTTAATAAATGGCGTACAAGGGTGATGATTCAGAAGGGCTAATTCCTCCAGACTGAGAAAATTATAAGCAAATTATAAGCAAACAGGAGGAAAGGCAAAGACAGAAGGCTACTGGAAAGCAACAATTTTTCAAATCAAAGTAATCATATTCCCACAATCAATAAAGAAGACAACATTGGCTAAAATCCCTTCCAGTTTCTTTGTCAAATTGAAAGCTCCAATCAGAAATAGAAAAGCACCATATGACAGAGAGGGAGAGGGGAAGCAGATCAGAGCTGATAAAAATGCAAAGTTCTGAAGCCTAAAAAATTGGTAATGTGTGATAAGAATATCAGGGAAAATAAAGACTTTTAAATAATATACCAAGAATGAAGACCTTCTTCCATGGGACCAGGGTATACAGATTCCCATAATGCAGAAGGGTGACATACAATGTCAGAAGGGTGCTTCCTCCAGTTCCTTTTCCCAATCAGTCTCCAGGGGAGCTGGAAGGGAAGATATGCCAGATTATCACCACTTCAGTCATACTGCAACCCCACAGAAAAGAGTTTTCATCCTCTGGCATGAACCATCCTTTGCTTAGGTCCCTGCTGAAATTTTGCTGCTGTCTCTCACCTGAACCAGCAGCGCACAAYAGATTCCCCCACAGAGAGGCACACATGGTGCCCTTGAGAGATGGGAGCTTGCCRTTTAAATCCTCTACAAGAGACCTGTTCTCCTTTAATCACAGAARCTAAGATATTGATTCACTGTGTTTTTACAACTTGCATTTCACTTGTTAGTTTGCTACATTGCTACAGGCAGTGGACAGCAGCTGTAAGACATAAGCAGCATCGAGACTTTCATGTGCATGGGTGTCTTTGCAGTTATATCCCACTCAGCCTCTCATTAAATGTTTTGGAGCACTGTTATGGAGTCCAAGCCTGCCAAAACCTGGATGGCTCTTAAAGTTAGTTAGCTGAAGTAAGGCTTTTGTTTCCCTTTTGCTCCTCATGTCAGAATGTGCCTAAATGAGTTTCCCTTCTCTGTTACAAACTTGTAATCTGACAGTGGAGTGAGGTTCTCTGACATTAGCCCCATATCCACTGTGTGTGTGTGCAGAAAGAAGGCACAGCAGGTCTGTGGACAGTTACACAGTTAAAAACCAAACAGCCAGGCAGGTATTTTCCAAACCTTCAGTTCCTGCAGGAGGCACTGCCCACTAACAAGCTCTCCTCAGCTCTTCCCCCAAGGCTCTGCAGTCAGTGAACAGCCCTGGCCTGCAAAAATCCYCTCCCCATGTGAAGGATTAGGCAGCCACAGGAAATTTCTTATTTTAGATTCATGAATTACCATGATAGTGACATTCCCTGATGGCCTTCAAGTGAGGGCCATAGCCACCAGCCAGGTTTTCAGACCAAGGCATCCCCCTCTTCCCTGGAGGCTGAGTSCAGTGCTGGTGGCTTCGCACCTCCTCCTGCCCAGCAAGCTCCTGGTGCCCAAAGCCAGAAGGGTTCCCTGGCAGGTCCCTGCAGGATGTGACACAGACATCCCAACAGCACCTGGTTCTGCCAGCACCACCCTTCCAACCACCACAGACATGATCTGAAAGCCTGTTGTTGGTTTTGCTGGAAGTTTGATTTAACTTTGTTCYGTGTTCCTCCCTGCAACACACCAAAGATCTCCTCTGTGAACAGTCAAGCTTAGTTCTATTTTTTTTTTCTCTCTTTGAAAGGAGAGAAAGGGCATCAGAGGCAGAGATTTTCACACCAGATCCATTGCTTTTCTGCTCTGCAGAACAGACCGTTGGATATTGGATCAGCTCCTGATAATACATGAATAGATTTCCCACCCCATATCTGAAAGGTTCTTGGGATGACTCATCTGACTCCTTCTCGGGTGCTATGAGTGCAGCTATAATATAAACCAGCTGTGTCCTAGTTTGGAAAAATATCCATCCATGTTGTTGAGGAATAACTGCGACTGGAAATACCTTAAAATAACTGAAGTAATCCATTTTGTTTGTATGCTGCAGGAAACTGCTGCTCCAGAATGGGCTGCACTTAGTGGGCGCCACATTATCCTGTGAACAGGATTTATTGCTACGGTTTTAAAATCGGGGAAGMTGTTCTTAAAAGATCTTCCTCCAAGGCATGTCTCTGCCTAAAACTATAGAAAATACA
This sequence comes from Malurus melanocephalus, assembly GCF_030028575.1. Taxonomy (NCBI): domain Eukaryota; kingdom Metazoa; phylum Chordata; class Aves; order Passeriformes; family Maluridae; genus Malurus; species Malurus melanocephalus. Next base: position 727,714 of record NW_026623446.1, on the reverse strand, counting down.
AGATGTGTTTTGCAGCACATTGGAAACGTCCGAGGAAGAGAAACCAAGGAAGGCTGAATCCAAAGTGCCATTAATGGTTGTTGGAAGCAAATCCCAGAGAAGGCAAATTTCAGTCTCTTTCCAGATGCATCAAAGAAAGCTGGAGATACAAACAAGGCTCTGTGTGCTCTTCAGTTTCTTCTCTGCATTTTGGAAAGCAGGGACTCCTCCACCTGTCAACAGACTCAGCTGTGTCAGGGGGTGCATCCATCACCTGTGCCTACCCCTGCCTGGTAGCACATCACTGAACTGAAACAAAGCTGTTGGCCAAAGGTGCTCAGGGCCATAGAGCCACCCAAATGTCTGCAAGAGCAGGAAGCTGCTTGTGCACCTGCTGGCTGCTCCTGAAGACTTTATGACCCTTTTTATAGGAGCAACATCTGTCATGCTTGACAGGAGAGCTGTCCCACATGCAGGACCACAGGTGAGCCACCGGCATTCCTCTTGAACCAACAGACTTCCAGTGGTTTTAATTCAACAATTTTCAAGCACCCATATGAATGAAACATTTCTCACGCAGTCTTAAAAATCTAAAAAGGGTACTTGGAAGTGAAAGGTCAAGCGATATTMTAGAACCTGACAAGATGTCATGAGTGCTGCATTTTTGTTTCCTGGTAGCAGAAGTCATGYAAAGAGGGATATTTGCACTCTGCCTTCACAGGGCTGCTTCCATATTAGCTAAAGCCAAACTGATGTAAGCTTATTCCATCCCCRCTCCTGAGAGAGAGGAAACAAATACCCAGAGGCAGAGATGGGAACTTAAACAGTCTTCGCTGTACATGTACACAGTGACATCCTATGGGGTTGCTTGTAGGAGAAACTTCAGCAAAGCCTGGTCCAAAGAGTCTGCCCACAACCAAGCTGCTGAGGATTTTGTACAGCTCCCTCCAGTGTTTGAGCAGAGAAGGGCAAAATTGCTGGAAATTCTGAGCCCAGAGACTCTCTTCTCCCTCTCAGAGTCTGAAAAGTCAGTATTTTCTTCTAATTAATTTTATCTGTATAAATTAATGAAGGTGATATGGGAAAGAGATAAAAGTGAGTTAACAGCAAAGAGTGTTTTCAATATAATCCTCTTTCATTTACAGATCCTGCATACATCCTACTGAGAGAGGCTTGAACCCCATGGACATGGAAACCTTCACCACTGCTGCTGACCACTGACTGCTGGCAAAATTCACCATGGCATTTTCCTCTCAAGGAGAGATGCCTGACCCCACTACCAAGCCTGGGCCAGAAGAAAGACCAAAACTGAAAACAGACCTTGTTTTTGCCCTTTGTGTAGTTTAGGACAGGTGTTAATGAAACTCAGCTTGAATACTCAGGTATTGAAGCTCCATCCACTGCTCCCCACATCATTCAGCCCCACTCACACGACAGCAGACCAGCAGACCTTGCAGGGCACAAGAAATATAATTGCCATCACCASTATCATTGGAAATGAGATTTGCTATTGCTTTACTCTTTGGTCCTATCATAGATTTAAAAACAAATTTTATTTGCCATAGGATTGTAGAGGACAAAGATTTTTCATTTATGTGAATGTTTGGAGAKCTTTCAGAGCAAACACAAAATCCAATTTCCTTCCAGTTTTTCAGCTACAAACAAAAAAAAGGGCCCCAAACCAAAATAAGATATACCAAGGGCTSGCAACTGATGAAAGGGATGACAGCAGTTCTCAGTTTAAGCAAAACAAGAGACACAGCCCACCTTGTTGGGACAGAAATGACAGACCAGAMCAAGGCTTGCACCCCGACTTGCATCATACCCACGCTGCAGGGATGAGGGCTTGTGCTCTGCTGTGTTTTAGGAGTTTAGAGATGCTCCTRGGCATCGTGCATCAGGCTGGATAGTGGCTGCTGCACAAATCTTGTCCTTCTAGTAGGTAACTTGCATGCCAAAAAGAAAAAAAAAAAGCATTCTCAGAGGGATTTGGTCTTATCAGTTTTCCTACCTGGTTCCATTTCAGATAATCTTGAGGCTTTTTCTATTCCTTTCATTATTCCATTTTTGGGTACATATGATTTTTTTTTTTTTTTTAATGATCTGTTGTCTGGTGCATTATTCTGAACTGTAGCCATCTAGATATCATGTTTCCTTTTTCCAAACCTCCTGACAATGCTAACTGCTCCTATTTATGCCTAATCCTGTAATTACATCAGAAATGTGTTTGTTCCTTGAACACACGTAGAGACCATGTCCTTCTCTCTGAGCCACTCACAAAGCAATTAAAATCTTGCCGTTTTCCTCCAATCAACTTACGGTATTCTTTTCTTTCTGGATAAAGCATCTTTTTTATTGCTGCTGTTTTTGTAAGTCCCCCTTGCATATTAGGATTATTTTTTAAATAAATGGATGAGAAAATTGCCAACCACCACAAAGATAGGAAAACACAGACAGAAAACTTGCAGAGATTAGTGCTCTGGAAATTTTCCAGAGCAAAGCTGGAAATTTGATCACTCACAGAAGAGGCGACAAAGGTGAGTGGTGAAGAGGAAAGTTGTTTTTCCCTTAGGCTTGTCTTCCTGTGTTGACTTTCACAGGCACACGTGGGATGACTGAGCCCTGGCTGCTCACTGTGCCTCTGAAATGCAGCAGTGCAGCAGCAGCTGCCCTGCTGCTCTGCCTGACTGCCCGTGGAGCACACCCTGGGGTTGTGAYTCCAGTTCTGAGTACACTGGAGAGCTGTACACATGGTCATAATATGAGAAAAGGCACCTCAGAGATGTAGGTGGTAGGAGGTGACAGTCTCTGGCCTTACAGTGTCCCCTGCATTGCAGACACCCGTCTCCCCAGACAGTGCCCAACAGAGTGACCTGCAGTGGGGATGCCTGGGGGACACCACTGCAGGTGGAGGAAAGCTTCTCAGTTTGCAGAACAATCCATGCAGGGAGCAAACCATGATGCTACAATGCTGCCCAGCACAAGCATTTTGTAATAGGAGAGAGRAACTACAAAAGCACCTTCAGAGAAAGACAGCCCAGCCAGATGGTGGCCATGGATATGGCCTGTATCAAAAAAATCACTCATTGTGATCCTGACTTTCCCTCTTGACTCAAATGGTCTTTAATACGCTGTTTGCAGAGTAGCAATGAAAAAAAGAATTCAGAGGCATTGGGTCGCTGATGTTGTTTCTTGTACTGCAATACCCTGAAGGCCAGACCCACAGGACTGGGGAACAGCGCCTGGGAGTCCAGCAGCCAAGAGATGCACTGGGAGTCACAAGGGTTTGCACCATATCCTGGTGACATGCCAGACAGTGCAAATGTCAGAAACCTAGCACAACTCCTGAGAGGGAAATAATCACTTCTCTCCCCAGGGAAGGGAGAAACAGCAACTGTAATTCCTGTAGAACAAATTCACCTTATCATCTGTTGTCATGGGAGAATCCCTAGGTGATATTGAAGAAAGTGTAGCCGCARAGAGACAGCTTGTGTCAAAAAGTACAGCAAGAGCAATCAAATGAGCTGAGAAGGGCATGTCTGTGATATAGTGGGCAGAGGATTGAAGGCTTTGCTTATTTGAGGTGACGAGCTTGGCTGGTGGCTCACAGGGCCACTTCAAAAGGCACCTCTGCCTCTGCTGGGATGCATGTTTGACAAGTTTGTAGCACAAGGACTCCRGTAACAAGCTAGATGTTAATTTAAYTTGCTCACTGAYGATGGGTACMTGGGYTTCCTGTGCTTTTACTTGGGYTTGSATGYAGTCATAAGGAGATTTACAAGCTGTGAACATCTGCAGTTTGGAATTACTTTTACAGCTCTGGGAGGCTTTTCAGATTAATGTTACCTGCAATTTGTAAGATTAAGATTTTTCTGCTCAGAAATCTTCCTGAGATTTAAGAAGGGAAGTGGGCAGCAGGGTGGAAGAAGTGCTCCATTCCTGGACTGCATTCCCACACATACAGTTCTCCATCCTGAGCAATCCCACCRACTTTGGAGAACCTTTTATGTCACCCCTGAAGCTGAGGGATCTCCAAAGTTCACTGAAGCCCAGATGTTTCAAAAAACTTTGAAACCTTATGCTCTCTTAGTGAACTGAGAACAGCCTCACCTCAAACTAAGTCCACCCACTTGGCCCTGGAGTGGATGATGTTTATTTTCCCTGGCCTAAATAGCCACATAGGGAAATATCCACAGGCATACTGTGGCTAAGTTTGCCTCAGAATAAAGTGGTAAATTTACCCCATTTCTGAGTACCTCTCCAGGAGCAGAGAGGCAGCCCCTCAGGTTGTTATCTTTTCTTTCTCCGTAATGGTTTTTGGTCTGCTAACATGAACTAGCTCTAGTTCACAAGACAYTGTGCTGGGAAAACTGATAACAGTATCCTCTCTTCTTCTGAGCTGCTGCTGGAATTGTTCAGTGGTTGAAATAAGTCCTTTGATTATTGTTTCCTATTGTTTGACTGCTTTGATAAGGTATTTTGAAGTCAGTGAAGTAAACCAACTCATACCAGCTAACAGCGAGGCTTGCTATTGTTGTGGGATGATTTGTACCATGATAATTTCTGAGGCATTTGGATGCAATGTTTAATTAATTCCGACGAGTGATTTAAACTCCARTCAATTGCTGCTAACCTGAGATAAGGCTATTTGTATAATTTCAGTATAATCATCTTCTCCCCTGCATTAATTAACACATGACAGCATTACACTGACAGCTTCTTAACACTTGTCTAACATTCCTTCCAAATCTCTCTCTCCCACTTCCCTCTGGACAATATGTCAGTAAAACCCCCAAGTACTCTTTTTGAAAGCCCTTCATGTTTCAGTGCTGTGTTTTGCTCTGTGCAATGATACAGGCTCATACCAAGGCCAGTTKGTCCCTGTCTGGCTGAAAGACTGATGAAGAATGGGGTCTCAKCAGCCTATGAATTCATCTGAGATCCAGAAGCCACAAATACTGCTAATAATGACAGCACTTGGGAGATGTGAAGAACCTAGGGCAAGGCACCCACTGGGATGAGGAATTGCAAAGGACAATTAGGCAATTGACTTTTTTGGGTAGTATTGAAGTGGTCCATGCTCTACTGCTGTGAGAACACCGTGTGTTTCATAGGGCTGGAGAACATTTTTCAGCCTGTGGGTTTGGTTCTCATCATCTTTGTCTCTACCTCTATAYTTTAGCAATAGCCTTTTCACAAATTTTTGTATTACTGCACTTCCCAAACATCTCTGCAGTTGTTCATCTGAACTCCTAYAGATATTTTCTCTAACATTTTCAGCAAAGGCCTCTGTGGTCTGTATGACACACAGACACACCTTCACCTCATCAGGGAATGACTGGGGTCCTCTGGACTTCACATTTTCCACATCATGGCATCATTCCAAACCTCAGATGTCCAAGTTAGATACCCTATCTATGTTTCCTTTACGGTCCTGGAGACTCCACATGGGTAATTAWTTCACCAGATTTGTCTCCTGCTACTTTAGGTGCTTGTAACCAATATTAATCCGGGAAGAATCTGGGTCCAAAATATATCCACAGGTTTAACTACTTGGTCTTTTAGCTTGCTCTCCCACATCGAATCATTAATTCACTGCTGCAGCTTACAAAACAGCTGTCCAGAAATTACCCTTCTTATCCCCTCCCACAAAAGCRGAACCTGTCCTTAAATCATAACTCTGGCACTACAAAAATCTCCACAATGTGATTTCAAAGAGGTAGATGTGRGTTTTGGGAGGAATAAGTTCTTCACAAGTCACTGCTCAGAAATATCTCACAGCTGGCTGATGTGGCTTTGAACTGAGACACAACAGCATGCCTTTGCCTGAAAGGAACAGCGGCTTCCCAAGCCTGGGCTGTGCAGAGGTTGTTCCTCCAGMAGTCCCCGTCACCCCACAGTCCTCCCTCCGGCTGGCACACAATTTTCTGAGTCACTGGCGCTTGTGCATCTTGCCCTTGCACAGTGATTATAATTTCTCAAATCATCCATAGTCCTTCCTCTCCTGCTGCCTCTATGTCTTAAAATAGCCAATAGAGCTTTGCACCCTGCAGAGAGGATGACTTTGCTCTTAAACTATCTCCGTGGCATGCAGGTAAAGAAACAYGGTAACGAGTGTCTAAACAGGGCTTCTCACAATCACCTTTTCAGCTTACTGCATTTCTTTTTTTTGGTTATTACAGTGTGGAGGGAAGTGTGCTCTTCTTTAGTATATATCAAGCTTTGACTAACTTGGTTAAGAGCAACCACAACGCTCTGGCCTTACCATCTCCTGGACAATGGTTTGGACTGATCCTTCCACTGACCTAATGTCCTGAGTCACCAGATATCATGAGTTTCTGCAAAAATTAAGTACCAGTTGAAATTAGCTGCTTAAGTCTTGTCTAATCTTGCACTGAAGAACACTAACAAGAAGAGTTAAAAGACTAAAAAGTTTCAAGAAATCGATCTTGTGCCTGGAAGTATTGAGTAAAAATTCCACAAAGCRGAAAGGTTTGACTAGCCATTCCCCAGGCATCACTTCACAGAACAGCATTTCTGTTTACCCCAACTCACAAATATTTTTGCATGCAACACACTATAGCATTTTCCCCCTTGGACTGTGGTTCCTAAAATGCTAATACTTTTTTGCTGCAGGTCCCTTTGCAAGGCTTCTCACTGGTGAATTAAATTCTCACCACTTTATGCTTCTGCAGGCTAGCAAATGTATTTGGAGTGCTTGAATGTTAATTGTCAAAAATATTTTCACAGGGCTCTACAAACTAAATTCATTAGAATACCCTCAGTATTCAGTGTGAAATAAAAAGGTCTATTGCAGAGATCCACCCTTGTAAAGCTGTTGTGGAAAAAAAACTTGACATGTATAAAGAATGTTTCTGATAGAGGAAAAAAAAACTAAGTAGGTGAGTATCTGGGAAGTACAGCTCTGTTATTAAAACACTGTGCTGGGAGATGGATGTTCACATTGTATTTCCAGCCTGCCACAGATTTCCCATATGAGCATGGACAAATTGCTTGCAGATTATTTGTGAAACTGGCCTGCAGTTTTTGGGCGACACTTTCTGAAGACTGACACTTCCTCTTGGCTCCAGCAGCACTAATGCTSCCTTTAATCCTGAAAATCTGAGGCCAAGGCTATAAAAGCTTTTCCTGAACTGCTCTGAAGGATCAGGCTCCGGAGCAGGCTCCAGCACCGCATGCCCACTCTCCTGCCCACCACAGTGCTCRTGTCCAAGCCCAGGCTGCTGGCTCACAGCCTGCCCGGGCAGCTCTGCCAGCAGGGCTCAGACATTCTCCTGCTCTGTCTGGCTGGACCTGCCAGAGCAGATCTGTTGGTTTTACTCYGTGTTTAACCAGCCTGATGCACCTGTCACTGCTGAGCACCAAAGCTCAGAGCTCCAGCACAGCATCTCCCCAGCTCATACACGGGCAGCAGCACGRATGCCCACAGGGCTGTTTTGTAGGGAAAGCCCTGAACAGTGATAATCCTAAACTGAAGTCATTCTGCTGTAAGCTTGGGTCACGTTTGGTAGCTAAAAACGAAAGAAACCATCTTTGGTATCACAGAATTGTTAAAGTTGGGAAAGCCCTCTAATATTATCAAATCCAACCAATAACCCAGCATTGCCAAGTCCATCATTAATCCATGTCCCTAAACACCACATCTACACTTATTTTGAATACTTCCAGGGATGATGATTTCACTACTTCCCTGGGAAGTCTATTCCAATGCTTGACCACTCTTTGAGTGAAGAAATTTTTCCTAATAGCTCATCTTAACCACTCCTGCTACAAATTAAGGCCTTTTCCTCTTGTTCTATTGTTGCCTGGGACAATAGGCTGAACCCCACCTGGCTACAACCTCCTTTCAGGTGGTTATAGAGAGTGATAAGGCCTCCCCTGAGCCTCCTTTTCTCCAGATAAAACAGCCCCAAGCTCCCTCGTGTGCTTCTCATCAAACCTCGTGCTCCAGACCCTTCCCAAGCTCTGTTGCCCTTCTCTTGTCATACTCCAGCACCTCTGTGTCTCTCCACTGAACATTCAAATTTAAAGATGGTTTCCAACCTCAGTCTGTGTCTTGGTTCYCTCCCTGGTACAAGGGGGTTGGTCTCACTAATAAACTGGCAGGCTGTGACAAGTACCTGTGTTTGTAAAGTACCCAAACACCAGAGTTCCAGAGCCACGCCCAGGAGAAAGTGAGTAATGCTGTATTCAGAGYAGGGCTTAAAGATGGGCATTAAATAAGACACAAGACCCTTCCACAACTCTAAGAAGAGAAGAGATTATTGACCAACTGTTCACTAATTGATGTTTATTGATCACTAATGATCCTTTCTGGGTATCAAATGAGGTGGGGGTCTAGAGGAAACAATRTGTGCAGCCAAAATCTGTCTTCAAATGCATATGCATGTGGTGGCCTGAATTAACACTGCACAAACAGTATTAGTGCTGAGATTCCAGTAGCTGAATGCTAAGTTTTGACYAATTTTCTAACATACTTTTCTCTCTTCCAAGAAACACAGTCACTTATTTCACAGCATTACTTGGACCAAAGGAAATGGAAACAGAACAGAGATAGCTAAAACTTCCTCCTATTCTCGAATAGCAATTCTCTTCCACTCTGTGCTGGAAGATCTCACAGCACATGAGAATGGGGCCCTTGGCATCAACGCTGGGAAACCAAGAACTGGGGTCTCCCAGAATCACAGTTCATAATTTGTGTTGGGACTTGACTGTGCCTTTGTTTTCCTATTTACACAGTAACAATGCAGATTCAATTTTTCTGAGGGATTTTCAAGGCTTCACTGATGTCTGGTGGCACCATTCATAAAGAACCGAAAAAGAATAGGTTTGCAGTTTGCAGCAGAGCACCTGATTTCTTAGTCCTCAGACAGCAGTAATTACCATCGATTTTTCTGGTCACATTAACTGCCAGAATATGAAAGGGCAGAACAAGCTGTAGTGAGAGGATCTGGTTTTGCTACAAGTAGGAAAATCCCCCTTAGACAATACTCTTACATGCTACCATTGACCACAGCCAAGGCAAAAAATAATGCACTGGTGTCAGATATTTATATATGACAGCTCAAAAATACCCTCCAGGAAGAGCAAGAGTGAAAAGAAGTGAGAAGGCAACAACCTAACACAGGAGGAGATCATTTATAAGAGATGGGCACTTCATATATTTGCAGGAATGAATAGACCCAGATGAACGGTGCCTGTGACACAGCACAATAGTCTATTGTCTCAGTGTCGATAAATCAGCCTCTCAGCYTGGGTTTTGAGAGCCAGATGTTCATTATTAAACACTGTTCCATGCTCCCTCTTGCGTTTCCTCGCCAGCCCTATTCCATGCTGTGAGCAAGAGAGCCCTGCCACTCCTACCTGTACAAAGCTGTGGTGGTGACTGATCCTGGAAGGGCTTTAGTGACACCACAGTGATTGTTTCTGTTCCACTCAGCATCACATTGCATTGAATTCTGGTTCCCCACCAATGCCCACCACAGCRCACCAAACCCTCTCAGTGCTCACATGTGCTGCCAGGACAGAGCTCTGCTTCCCCCACTTCCCTCATGGAGTAGGTTTATGTGAAAGGTGTTGATAGCAGGGRGGCTRCAGGGGTGGCTTCTGTGAGAAGCTGCCAGAAGCTCCTCCCATGTCTGACAGRGCCAATRCCAGCCAGCTCCAAGACAGATGAAGGACACAGAGTAAATCAAGAGTGAAGTTAAGCCCACCAAGGAGGGGAGGAGAAAGGTGTTTTAAGATTTAATTTTTATTTCACATTATCCAAATCTGATTTGATTGATAATATATTAATATTTCCCAAGCTGAGTCTGTTTGGCCCATSWCAGTAATGGGTGAGTGATCCCTCCCTGCCCTTAACTTGGCCCATGACCCTTTTGTTAGGATTTCTCTCTGCTGTCCATTTGAGGAGGGGSAGTGTTAAAGTGGCTTTGGTGGACACTTGGCATCCAATGAGGGTCAACCCACTCTGCCTTATCAGACAAACTTGCACAGCGAGGAGATCTCAGTTCTTGCCTCAATCAATAGGATCACCTCCTTCTAGACTGCAACAAGATCTCCTTGGCTTGCAGGTCTCTCTTTAGGGGAAGCTCCATACTCTAATGAGCACAGGAAGGTTGTGAAGGTTTACCAGAAGTTTCGTAATTTTAAAGCACTTTCCTGCTTGAGTGCTGTGCAACATCATGAAGACATAAATGGCTTGATGTGTTATCAAACATGCAAAATGACATAGAGCCAGGAAGAACTGTTCCCCAAATGCAGGCTGTGCTGTCCACTACCTGCCTGCTAAACAGCTGCAGCATATAAGGTGGATAAAGACAGTTTTATCTGCACCTGGGCACAGCAGGCAGAGTTTGGATCTGAGCTTCCCAGAGGCCACTGTTGGCTGAAGCAGATATAGTGCTGTTTGAGAAGCTGGGCTGATGATCATGGACACCCTTCCTCCAGGAATGATGTAAGGCACAATGATCCTTCCCCTTTTAAGGCTGCCAAGTTAAAAATGTCCCTAAGAATCTTTCACTGARCCAGGCTAACCTGGGATATAAAAATCCAAGCAGTTTTAGGCACACATGCTATTTGTTTATCTTCAGTGTTTTACTCAGCTTGGGCAATGAGCAGAGAACATTTCATTTGTCTTGGCTCCAAGTCAGCTTCTTCCTCTGCTGGCACAGGGAGGGAGAGTGGTGTGTGCATTGCAAAATACAATGTAAAGCCCTGGTTAGAAGAGCCGTGGCTGATAACCAAGAGGACAGCAATAACTTTTTGAGCAAGTACCTGTCTCAAATACTGGCTCCCTGCCCTTACAGAGGGCAAACATTTTGTCAGTGCCCTCTGTGAGACAGAGCTGGAGTTCCAAGGCAATACAACTAAGCCCTCAAAAGATCCTGCAGTTGTACCTGTGCATGGGTACTGTATGGCAGTACCTTCAACTGCTCCCAGAAGATGGCTTTTGCTCAAAATATCCTGTCCTGGGGAGGAAACAGGCTCCCCAAGCAATCTGCTGCAGTGCTCCTCTAGCCTTCTGATGAAAAGTCATGCGAGGATGTCAAAAGTGCATTATCCCATCCCCAGAGACCGGCTTTTCCTCCTCCTCTTTGCAGCTTGCTCTCTGGCATAGCTCATGTTTACTCAGTAGCTTGCTGGACTTGAAAGTTTCTTTTTCAGAGATCTATCTCYTGCTAAGAAATAAATTACTCTTTTCTTCTGACCCCTTGATTCTTCCTTCCTGCTGTCATGGGCAGCAGGGCTGGATTCTGGTGGGATCCCTTGTGTGGGACAAATTGTGTCTGTGCTCCCAGATACTCAAGCACATGGCAGACCTGCCAGGCTCTTACTAAATGATGCTTTACCAAAAAAAAAAAAAAAAAAAGAGTGCACAGAGGAAAAATTAAAGCCCCAAAACAAGGCGCATGGGCAGGCATATGCCTCTCCTTGCTAAGTCCCCCTGCCAAATAAAAGCCAAAGTTCTCATGTAGGCAGTGCTTGGCTGAAGGTGAACAGTAACAGAATGAAGCCTGGCCATGCAGAGCATCTGTGGCAGCATATGAAAAACTGTGATTTACCAAGCAAGAGAAATAGAAAACAAATTTTGTGCTGCAGATAAGGACAGACTGAAACAAAATAGTGTCTGAGAYTAGAAGCTGTAGAGATTAGAAACTCTAAAAATCTGTTATTATTAAAGGAAGATGTTGCACTTGGGAGTAATTGTCTCATTTAAAAGACTAATAATGAAAAAAGTATTGGTTATAATATATGGCAGGGAATGCATCCATCCTCCTAATGATAACGAGACAGATGATTTTCCCAAAATTCATGCCACTTTTGGCTGTAACTGAGGAGGAACTGGGGATTGCTCCAGAGCATATGGACCAAGGATTTGCTCCAATGCACACCCCCTTGTGAACATGCCACAGGCTATGATTAAGTGTCTAAAAGCATTTGTGAACAGAAAAATGATATGTGTCTGATGTGGCTGTGTCCTACTGCTTCTGCTTTGAAAAAGGATTTGCAAAGTAATCCCAGTGTTTCTAATGCTTCCATGTGTCTGCAGCACATCACTTACATTTCCATCTCTTTGGAGTCCAATTTTATTCAAAGGCAAATGTGTGGGTCTGTGGGGGTTTCCTTCCTTGTGTTCAATGCATTTTTCATGGTGCAGCGTAACACCTGGATTAATGTGAAAACAGTTGCAGRGAGACATTCCAGGGATCCCACGCAGACAAACTGTTCCAAACCCAGGCCCTGCTCTGGGCTCACATCCCACCTGACAGCTCTCCTGCCCAGCATACAATCCTAGAAGTGACAGCAAAGCCTAGCCACTACTACAGGGCTCAGAAACAAAAGTGCAAAAACAAATTAGCCAAACAAAACAGGAAAGCATTTTTAAATGCTTTTAGGGCAGCACCCCAGAGAAAACCTGAGTTCCCACCAGCTCTGAACTAAACCTCTCATTCCTTCTGGAACTCAGAGCAGAACAGTGTGGCTGCCAAGCTACCAGACCTCTCTCTAAGGCAGTGCCAGGCTTTGGACACCTCAAGACCTCTCAGCAGCTCAATTTTCCCTGGACAGGCTGATCCTCCAGATGCCCTAGTGCTGTGCTCCAAGTTCAGTTCTGTATTGTACACACTAAGCTTACCTCTAATTCTTCTTTGGAGGTTGCTCTGCATATTTCCACGGTTCTCTCTGAGTRTGAAACCTCTCCAAATCCTGCACCTGGCAGGGTATTGCTGCCCCTCCCCACCAAAGTTCATGAACTGTGYTTCATACACTCCAGTCTTTTGGCATTTCCTATAGAAATTGGTCCCTTTGGGCCTGTTTTGGTCAGCATTTGCCTCTGCGCTCCTCACCTGCTGCTGAGCCAACACACACTGGAGGTTTAACAAGCCCTGAGAARGAAAGGGCTGACCACGCAGCTGTGCTGCTGAATGCCCTGGACTTGAGGTGGTAATCAGGAGATCATAGAATGCTTTGGGTAAGAAAGAACCTTATAGATCAGCTAATTCCAGCCCTTCTGCCATGGGCAGGGATGACACCCACTAGATCAGGATGATCAGGGCTCCATTCAACCTGCCCTTGAAGACTTTCAGGGATGGGGAATGATAGAAGCAGGAAGGTGGCTGTTCAGCTTGCTGAGGTTTCCCATGGCAAGGGAAATCCYTTGCTGCTGTCACAGCCAGCCCCGTGCTCTTCCTTAGGGTTTGCCATGGGCACAGGGCTGGGACAGCTGATGGGTTTCAGCCCTGGATGTATGAGGTTTTGTAGAGGAAGGGACTGAGAGAGGAGAGGCCATTCCTGGCTGGCCTGATTGGGAAGGGCCTGTCTACCCTAGCAGGTCAAGCATGGCATGAGGGAATGTGCCTGGGGATGAGGAGGTGGCTTTCCTGAGCAATGTGCCAGCAGTGYGCTTCACACAGCAAAGCCTGCAGACTCTGCTTTGCAGTGCAGCAGGGAAGAACAGCAGAAGCTTATGGTGAATCTGTTAAAAGCTGGGAAACACTGGTCTCTTTGCATTCAGTTAGRAAATGGTCAAGAAAAATTCTCTGAGAAAAGCAATTTTTCCCTGCTTTCTTATCTTTCATTCCCCGACTGTCTTTGCCTGTGTTCYGGGGACTGAGAAGCCCATTGGATATTGTTCAGGGGTATAAACTAGTCTTATCCTAAAAAAGTGACTTTTCACAACTATCTTTAGACCCGTTCCTGCCAGAAACAAAGCCAGAGACATCTCCCAGCACTTGTCAAAAAAGTCCCTTTCACATCTGGAAGGCTGTGTGGCTCCAGAGGAAACAACTTCAATAAAGTAGAAAAATTTGATCTCCAGAGACTGGCAAATACAAAAATGAGCTATATATGAGCAAATAATCACAGACACAGCCCACAGGCACAAAGATGGAAGGRAAACACCACTAAATATCTAAGCACWGGTTTYTGGGATTTCCCTCTCTGGCAATGAAAAGATAGTGGGAATTTCCCATCAGGCTGTCCAGAGGTTTTCTCTCTTTGAAACTCCTTGCAGGGTGATACAAGAGGAGACACTTCACTGGAACAAGGCATTACAGATCTATTTTGCTTTAAAAGGTCAATTGCAAAACTCACATCCCCACTTTGGAAGTGATAAGGAACTTCTTGAGTGTCCTCTCAAATGCACCTCTTACAGCTCTCTTAAAAATATTGGTGTCATGCTGGTGGCAGACAAAGGGCAAATTCAGAGCTCAAAAGCTCAGGCAGGAAATCTGGAAGCAAAGCTGTGTTTTGTAATGACACCTCTTTGTTCAAAAGTACTGGTGACCATATGGACAATCTATACCAGAGCCCACGTCCACAGCTGGAGCACTGGCACAAGCTGTCTGCTCCTGTGGCCCGAGATCATTTGAGAAGATGACTGTGCAGAGGAAGCACAGGTCCAAGGACAGAGTCCTGAGGCCCCAGAGCCTCTAGGCACAGCTCCAGGTGCTGGCACAGAGCAGTTACCTGGGACAAATCAGGCTCTGCCATCTGTCACAGGGAGCTGCAGAGCTGAGCTGGAGGACAAGGGAGGAAAAGACCAGAAGGACTTTCTTCTGTGGGCCCCAGGGAGCTCACATAAGCTGCAGAAACCATTTGAAGTTTTTTTCTTTTCAGGTGTTTGAAAAAGAGACAAAGTATTTTTTGAGGGTCACAGGAAAAGCAGGRAAAAGCATTGGAAAAAGCCCCTTGGAGTTACACTCCTCAGAAACAGCTCATCAAGGGGATGATATATTCATTAGGGTCAGCATCCCTAGGAACAGGATGACAGCACTCACTTGTCTCAGAACAAACATTTGAGGGCGGCTRCAGATTTAGACTTGTGCTCTGTTGCAAAGATGTACTTGCTGCTCTCACAGCCATCCTATTTAGGGGAAGCTCAGTTTCTATAGACATAATGATCCTTCTTTTGCTGAAAGGTTAGAACAGTTCCCAAGCACAGTAAGCTCTGCCAGCAAGATGACTTGTCTGCAACCCCGGGTGCRTCTGCATGCAGGCTTCTGTTATTAAAAAGAAAAAGCAAAGCCCTACCAATGCTGTGGTATGGCCAGACATTTCTGGACCTGATCTGTTCTGATAGGAGCACAGCAGCCTTGCTCAGAGCAAGGYTAYAGCTGGGTTTTGGGTTGGTGTRATTGAYGTGCAAGAGGAGGCTCTGTATGAACCAGGGGTGARGAGCTGTGGCACTCCTGCATCAGAYGCAGGAGCTGCATCACTTGTGCTAAACTAGGTTGTTCCTGACTGCCAGCATGGGCCAAAATGCCTCCTCTGGTGTTCTCAGACCTCTRTTAGGGTAGAAGTGTCTGAGAGCTGTGCCCATATGYTTCCCTGCCATATGGGATTAGCTACACTGGTATAAAATAGCTTYATACCAGGCTAATGTCTTCCATTCTGCCTTTTAAAGTAGTTAAAGCAATCTACTTCYGTGCACAGACAACCCTTGATTTTCTTTTTATGCTTGGAAGGTTTTATTCACAGCTGTGAAGTCCAGACATTTTATCCTTTCTATTTTTTTCCTTTGTTTAATGAAAGTCTGAGAGAAGAACYTCAGCAGCTATAGAATTGTGCTGTCCATGGGGACCTGAGAAACAGAGACATWTCATGTTATGGAGAAGCTACTTTATTATATGAGAGGACTCTTTTCCTCATTAAAACAGGTTTGTCTTGTYCCCACAGCTCCCAGTGGCTGGCAGTTGACTGTGCATGGCATTTTTTTATTCATGCACTAATACGAGAAACTGCCTCTGAGCAAGATCTAACGCTGGGCACAGCCTCAAGGTACATCACAGTGTTCTTCCACCCACTCCAATTTTCTGAGTGTAGCCATCACTCTCGCATCCAGATTTGCAGCCAGAACTAAGACAGACTCAAATCTGGTTAGAATAAATCTAGCTGAGGGCTAGATCTAATGGAAGAAGTGAGGCTGGCCAGCTTCAGCTGGTGAAGTTGGGATAGTTTTTGTCACTGACAATTGTTATGCCCATCAGTTTGGATGAATTCCCTCCCCTTYCCTTTTGATTTTTGAGAATCTGCAGTGTCCACATTGCTCATTGCAGTTTTGCTCTGAAACCTCACCAGGCTGAAAGAATGAGGCAAGAAATAATCTTTTCRGTTAACTGGATTTCAACTACATTTCTGTTTTTTGGGATAAGAAAAATGAGTTTTCCTCTGGTGGCATTTCAGAGAGGTGAGCTGCCTGAAACCAGAGGGACATCTTTAACCAGGGGGAGGCTGGAAAGAGGACTGCTGGAGCTGTCAGCTCAGGTGAGCATGGCCGAGGTGACCTGGTCCTGTGTGGTGGAAGGTGGAGTTGAAATCCCTAAATCACAGAATCAGAGAATCAAAGAATTGGAAAGGTTGGAAGGGAGCATGGATGCAGTCATCTGGTCCAACCTCCCTGCTCAAGCAGGGTCATCTCAGGGCACGTGGCAGAGGATTGTGTCCAGATGGTTCCTTAATAYCTCCAGTGAGAGAGACTCCACAGCCTCTCTGGGCAGCCTGTTCCAGGGCTCTGAACAGAAAAGTTCTACCTCATATTCAGGTGAAACTTCCTGTGCATCAGTTTCTGCCCACTGCCTCTTGTCCTATTGCYCCTGGAAGAACCTGGCTCCACCCTCTTGGCATCTTCCCTTCCGATRCTTGTATATGAATGATGACAAATAGGAGCAGCCAGCAGTGGAAWGGGAAAGCTAGAGGGAGCAGCAAGAAGAACACATCCAGCAGACTTGACCCCTGAGCAAGTGAYTCTAGGAAAGGCCAGTGGGATGGTGGGGAATCTCTGTTCCACAGCCTACCCTGGGGTGGGAAGGAAACCTGGAAAGTCTCAGCTCTTTTGAGTCAACAAAGCCAATTCATTGCTTGTCTTCTCCAGTGAGAGGCTGTTGGGTTGGAGCAAAATCTTCATCTGTGTGAAGGGAGACTTAGGAGCAGGACTGGRGAAGGTATTTTTGATCTGGTAGTTTTCAAAGGCACCCTCCCTGTTGATTAGCTCCTAATTTGGTGAGAGGATACATGGTGCACCCAGGATACTGTGACTTGTGAATGTGTTCACAGGTTTGTATCCTTTGAATGATTACATTTGCTTCCTAAAACAAAGCAGAATTTAGTGACAAATACAGAAGATCAGCTGTTTCAGTCACTGTTAAAACTTGCTCCATGTTTACTTGTGGAGTCAGTGGAATTGTTTGTACTCAGGCCAGATTTGAAATTACCTAAACTGGCCAGTATAAATAGAAATTTTKAGAGCTCCTTAAGGAAATTTAACCACACAATGATACCACATAACCATAGAAGTCTATTCAAAAAGGACGACTGCTGAAGAGCAGCAGCAGGAACGACAAAGCACTTAAGAAATGTCATTGTCACYGTGTCTCACAGAACTAGCCATCAAAACCTTGTAAAGCCTGCTAATGCCGGGATGAAAGGAGACACAGAAGAAAGWTCAGACTACAGTGGACATGCTAAATATAGAGGGGGAAAAATAGAGATGTTCYTAGACCACACTAGGTAGCTAAGCAACTAACCTACAAAATGCCAAGCTCCATTCCCCCCAAATTCCTCCAAGAACTGAAATGAACTGTTATAGTTGATATAAATCCTGAGTCACTGAGCAAAGTCTCTGATAAAAAGAGGATGGAAAGAAAAAATAGCCATTAGCAAATTGTGCATAAGGAACTCAAACCCATATTCTATAATTGTCAGAGAAAGAGGAAAATCCATTCAAGGATACGGAGATGAACTCTAAAACAAATTGTGTCAAAGCCCAGGTGAATAAATTTTTAAGTCMTATAACCATGCTCTGGAGAAGACAGAGAAAGGATTATAAAAGCCCTTTTGGAAAAACAGATCAATCCATTACCTCAGGAGGTTACTTAAAAGAGCCTGTTTGTTTTGTTGCAGAGAGAGAGAAAAACAGTTACAAGAAATAATTGCAAGTTTTCTTTATTTCTTCAGACTCTGAGGCATCTTCTTCAAATGTCAGCTTTTAGCATATTTTTAGCATAATCTTCCCTGCCGAAGCTCCTCTTCCTCAGAGCAAGCACTGACTGCAGTTCACCATTTTGCAGCATGTCCCAGCACACGTAGGTTGTGTGTGAATTCACAGCTGTTTGCCCCAAGAAGTGGGAAGAGCAGGACACGAGAGGAAGGCTGACTTACCATTTTCAAGGCTAAAATTYGGCAGTCTCAGCTAGAGCACTGACAGCATCTCCTGTGCTGACTAAATGTGACACTGGCTGGAATTTTTTTCTCAAAATATGCTGCTCTAGGCAGGTTTAAGCTATTACTTGCCATGCCATTGCACAGCCCTGCAGGAGATTTTTGCAGGCAAACCAAGCTCATTTTAGGTAGTGTGCGCATCGCACTACAGAGCCAGAGGAAAATTCTTGCCTCAACTTGAAACAAGTAAAGTATTACATTGCTTGAGACTAGCAAATGTTTTGTTACATCCAAAGAGATAACTTAAAATGTGGCATTTTACTCAAAAGTACTAACATGGTGAAGGTAAATTTTCAAAAGCAAAGCTCTGTAATTTCTCATTAATCTGATGACAACTTTGCATTTACYTAACATTTTATGAAGAAGCCAAATTCCAAAGTACAAACACTTYGGCCAAACCACAAAAGCACAAAGGAGGTCAAAGATGCATCATTAACTGCAGTAAGTATTTCAGGCATAAGCCCCTGAATTAAATATTTCATAAAGAGTTAGCCATCTATTTTATGAGGATCTGTAAAATACCTTCATTTCTATCCTGTTGCCCGTAGTGAATTTGTTAGCAAACTGTGTCTGTTAACTCTGGTTAATGTGAATAAAGACACAGATATACTAGAAGCCAGGAAAATAATGGGATCAGATTTATAGCTGCTGCCAGCTGGTGTAGCTCTGATGGCTTTGCTTCCACTGTTGACATTCAGCTCACAGAATGAGACACCCACGTTTAGACATCTGCAGGTGTGCATCCAAGTTCCCATTTCAACCAGTGGAGATGTAATGTCCCTCTCAGCTGACAGATGGCTTGAGTGGTGCTTTCAACTCCRCTCACCAATGGAACAGAGCCACACTAATGTACCCCTGGATGCCTAAATCGAGTCCTCTTCACAGACCCTGCCTGAAGGACTGATCCACAATATGAGGAATACAAAACCAATCCTGGTGGGACAGATCTGTGCCTGCTGCCCTCTCATTGGCATGGCCAGTGCCTCACCTCAAAAGAAATGGGCATTACTCCCACCTGTACAGGAAGGTATTGTTCTTTTCTCTGGACCACACATTTCCATCTCCCATCCCATTCCCTTTCTCCAGATATTCTTATAAATTACTTAAACAGCCTTTCCTGCCAGTTTWCTGGGTTTAGCATTATTTTTTCCTCTTCTTTGCTCTTTTTACTGAATGCTGAGTGCCTGGGAAGATGTTTTTTCTAAAAATGACTCTGAGAGCAAGGTAAATCAGACCTTTAGCTGGAGCTAGTAAAGAATTAAATAAAAACTCCCATGTGCTTCACAATCTCATGTTCAGTGATTACAATCATCGGCAGGACTTGGCAGTACCAAAGTGCTGCCAGAGTGACTTTCTGCCTCTTTGTTGTGACCTGAAGAGAAATATTTTCTTCTTTCACAGAGATGCAGCAYTTACTAAAGGTTTATACTGCTCTGAGTTTCATTTTTCTCACTTTGCTTATTTATCTTCTTCTCCTCAACTG
Source organism: Malurus melanocephalus (assembly GCF_030028575.1). NCBI lineage: Eukaryota > Metazoa > Chordata > Aves > Passeriformes > Maluridae > Malurus > Malurus melanocephalus. Next base: position 708,012 of record NW_026623446.1, on the reverse strand, counting down.
TACTGATGCTCCTTGAAAGTACCTGTTAGATTCATCCCTTTCTTTTAAAGGTTATTCCATTTCTGTGAAGTTTTTGAAGATGGGCCTTTTCTTCTAAATCAGTGGGTTTGTGCCACTTTTTTTACTTTTGATGACACAATGACAGCTTTGCTCCCAGGTGCCTGATCTGTTCTCACTCCCTGTGTGCTCGGTGGCAGCAGTGAGCAGGATTAATGCTACTTCTTATCACCATCAAAGCTGCTTTTCTAACTGTGATGGGCATGAACTTGAGTAAGCAACAGAGGGGGCAGGCAAGCAAAGGTAGTTACTAGTGGGGCACCTGCTCTTTCAATTAATGTCACCTTTCCTTCAGACTTCTGTGCTTGCTACAGCAAAAAAGGGGAAGAACCTGTGCAATGAAGCTCTATTTTTGATCTCAGAACAGAGAGTAGCTCTGCAGCAAAATATATGAGGACAGATTTTTTTTTTTTTTTTTTTTTTGGGGGGGGTGGGGGGAACATCACCAATTTTTCCATTTCTAATTTTTCCATTTCTACCCTTATGGCTGTAAACAGAAATAAGGTACAGGTCCCCAAATACCTGCAGTATCATCTGCTACTGCCGATGCACAAAATCATGTCATCTAAGGAAGTATCTAGATACTTGCTCAGACTGTACAGTTGTTGGAGAAGCTGATTCTTCAAAAACCTTCATGTGAAATATCTGTCAGACTTGTGGCATTATGAAAATGAAATTCTCTGCATTTTAACTGAAGTATGTGAATCTGGATAAGCYGGACCTGAGACAAAAATATTTTTATTCAAGCAGAAAAAAACTCCCAATATCAGGTGGCAGGGGTTGGTTTTGGAACACATTCAATTAAAGAGGAAAAATGGGAGGAATTACTAAACTAGTAGTACTAGTAAACAAGGAAGTCCCTGAATAAATCATTTGAGGCATGGGGCTTTAGGCTGACAAAAGTTCAACTGCAAACATAATATCTCATTTCCACTAAAGTATTCTGCATTAAAGACTTTTGGCTCATCCTAGCTCCATTGAAGCCAGCAAAAACACYCCCATCTTTTYCCATGTGTTTTAGAGGAAGATGTTATAACAAATCCAGCACATCGAAAGCAACAGACACATTTCCGGTTTTGTAGAAAATCTAGCTAGGGAGGGAAAACARGCAGGAGAGTCGACAATTTTTGTGATTTTTTAGCAAGAATATTTGACTGTAGATTAATTMTTTTTCCCACTTAATAGTATTGGTCCCTTGTTCCCTTGTCTTGCCACTGTGTGTAACAGTAATTCGTTGTCTCGTCTCACTGTGAGCTCCTTTGCAGCAAGGATTGTCTTTCTATTYTGATTTGGTATGGCCTCTGGCCTAAGGGTTCCCAGCCAAGATGCTACAGCAACATAAAAAACCCAATCAATAAATAATGACAATACCTCTTGTAAAGACAGCGAGCAAAAGTGCCAGACTTTGCACAGATTTTGGCTGGGTTGAACAGTCCCCATAGTCCTCTTCCGTGCCCTTCTGGGCTGCACAGTGCCAAAGGACTCCACGACTTTGTCCCAGCCCTTGCTAAAATGCTGGTGGGAAGTGCTGAGCCTTTTTGTCTGCTCAAAATGACAAGGGTAGAGCCAAAGGCACCCAGCAAGTTTCAAAAGATACTCAGACCCTTGCAGGATGTAGCCCTGATGCATTCCAACTCTATCTTGATCAAGGAGGATAAATCTGTTACCAAATCATGGGTACTTACTAAATCATCCCTGTAGTAAGAAAAACGGAAATTTACACATACCACACCATGAAGCAGTTCATTTTGAGTGCTTATTCTGACAGCTTGCAGTCCTCCTGACTACTTTGCACAGATTTTGTGGACAGTGAAAACAACTGTCCTTCTGGCATGRTCTGGAGCTAATTCATCAAAAGGTAACAAGTTTTCCATTACTGGCTCCCTGTCCTCTTTCTGCAGGCATTCTGCCATTCTAGTTCAGTATCCTGGCATCTTGTCCTGGAGCATCCAGCAAGTCTCTTCCCAAGTGCTGTCCATAGGCTCCCACTCCTTGCTCTCCAGCTCCCCGTTGCCTGGACAACAAGTTCCAGCCCTCTGCGCAGGCATCAACATCCACATCCACAGACAAATGAGACTGTGCCGCCGAGATCACCTTCCGTGCCTGGAACAGCAAAGGCCCCAAACTGCTAATTAAAAATAGATCAGAGCACAGAGAAGCCAGCAGGCTTCGAGCCTCATCTGAAATGTACGAAGCGRAGACTTCGGATGACATCAGGAAGCGCTGACTAAGTGATCCAGTCCCCAGGACTCTCACTAATACGACAAGCACAGCCTAGAGATGAGACTGCCTGTTAGGACTAATTAAGCTGAATCGCCTCAAAAGGCCACGAGATCAAAAACTCCCTGTGAGGTCGATAATTGAAGCCCGGCATGTCTTTGCGGAGGGGGTGCCCTCGCAGAGAGCGATTGAGGGCCGCGTAGAGGGCGAAACGCCGCCTGAGAGCGACGGGAAATCCCCTCAGAAGCGTGAGGGGAGGGCGAGCGAACACGGGCCGGGCTGGGCGGGAGATGGAGGGCCCTGAACCGGGGCCCGGCTGGGGGTGCGGGGGTTGCGGGCGATACCGGGCAGGGCTGAGCAGTGATGGACAGTGCCGGGCAATACCGGGCAGTGCTGGACAGTGCCGGGCAATACTGAACCGTGCCGTGCAATACCGGGCAGTACCGGCCAGTGC
>NW_026623446.1:590904-704715 GCF_030028575.1 Malurus melanocephalus | reverse complement strand
CCGGGCAGTGCCGGGCGCGGCCGGCAGGTGGCGGGGCGGCACCCGGGACTGATGGGCCCGTGGTTTCAGGATCCCGAGGAAAAAGCGGGGTTGAGGGGCAGCCACAGGGTCTCCCGGCCCTGGGAGGGACCCCGGCTTGCCTCTTAACCCGCACTTATAGCCAATGGAACCACTTCCCAGCCCAGATTTTCTACTTAATATTTTAATTTTTATCTACTTTCTATTTAAATGTCCAAACACAATGGTGGTGGCGGATGTTTCCTTTCTAGACCGGGGTTTGATTTTATCTTTATTTAAAGAATACAAATCAGTGAGTCAGGTCCATTTTTGATTTTTGCTCATCTCGCTTGCAGGTCCTCAGCACCATGCCACAGCAGCAAGACACTGATTTGAAAACAAGTATTTCCCTGTTTTGCTGTTAGCTATAGAAATCATTGTGGTTATGAAATCCTTTTCAATGCAACTGACACTGTCCTTTTAGAGGCGAGCAGCTGTGCTGAAACACTGAAAATGGTTTCCCTTATCAAAGGTGGCCACGAGGAGAGAGGGAAGCTGCAAGCAAGGACTGCAGGCTGACTGCGCTAAGTACAAAATGTGTCAAAAGAGAAGGTAGTTTAAAATTGATATTGATGCATAAACTACAAGGTGTCCTTGAACCTCAGAGCTGTAAGAGGCAGTGGAAAGAGCAAAGCCCCACTCAGAAAAAGCTTGCATTTAATTTTCTTTATATTCGTGGTGTGCTTGTGCTGGGAGCTTCAAAGACTCCGTGGTACTTTCTCAGGGATGAGCAAAGAATAGGAACCCTCATGTCTAGGGAAAAGAGATGGTCATGGGAAAAAAACCCCACTGCTCTTGTTGTTGCTCCATGTACAGAATATTTCTTTCATACCTGCARGTAAAGCACTCAGAGCTCCAGCCATAGAAAAAAAAAATCAGATCTCTCATAGGCTTTCTGGATTTAAACTCTGAGGTCTTTGTGCTTTGATTTTCTAACTGCAGAAAGAGACAAACAATGAAATTTGCCTGCTGGAAGCAGAAAAATATTGACAGGTAACATAGAGACAAGGGCCATACCTGCAAAGGAAGTTCACAAAGTAGGTTTATCACCAGGGGGTTGATTTATCTGTCATCAGTCAGATAACTAAAAGTGTTCTCAGTCTGACAAAATCCATCTTGTGCAGGAGGTGAATGCTAACAGATGCTTTAGTTTTCCTGGATGGCACCAAAATCTCATGTTTCCCTTACTGAACAGACCAAATTTCACTCTAGAAGATGCTTGTCACCTGTGACCAGCTGTATCCACCACAGCACTCTCCGCAGTGAAAATGACAAACACTTAACAAAGGTGGAAACACTACCAACCCRAATATCTCTTTGTTCCTGTAATCAGAGCAACTCTTTTCTCAGGACAGTGTCAACTGGACCAGGTCTCACCATCAAGATCTCTATTGCTTCTGCAAAACAGCCAGAGAATATTTTGGGTGGAGCAATAGGAACAATCTTTCATATTGACAAGTCAGGAGCAAAATTCCTATGTAAAAGCCCTGTAGGGTCAAAGGATGCCAACCTCTGCCATACAATGGGGACAGCAAGTTTAATCAAATATGAAACACTGGAAATACTTTTTTTTTCTCACAAATCACAGTGTCACTCCCTTGCTGCTGCTCACTCTTTCCCATATCTCAGCAAGCTGTAACGTAAAAATCAAACCRACCCTGCTTAAATTTTGCACTGAAAAGCATCTGAGTACCTTTGTGAGGGGAAATGCCCTCAGCATCAGCTGAGAAGGTTCAGCAACGTTAAGTTCCTCAGTTTACCCCTGTATGCACCGAGCAGGAAAGACAGGAAAACCACCTCAGCTACATCCTACCCACAGGAATGGAAAGCTGCAGTGGATGCATGTAAAGAGGGATTTGAGTACAAGCAACTGGCAGCTCACACAAGTCAAGTTGTTTAAGGGAATAAAAAAGTGAGATGTGCTAAAAGCCAACCATTGTTTCCTCCTGGAGTGTAGCCCACTCTGCAGGCACTTACTGCTGCTCTCAGCTTTTAGGCTGAATTTAATATTTACACAGCTCTGGAGATGACCCTGTCTGGATTTGTGTGACACACAGCATAAATATAAAATCCTCCTTCTCTAGAGGCACCTGGTTGGGGCTCTGTTTTTCTTGCCAAAACATCATCTGCTGCCTAATCTAAAGGAACTTGGCCCATCAATGCAGCCCAACATTCTTTGGAGCATCATCAGAGATAGGGAGACCTACATTAGCTGAGTATCCAGCAAGCTTSCAGTCCCCCTAAATATTTTCTAAGCACTCAGCTCCCTGAGGGAAGAGATTTAAGAAGAAATTGGCATGCAGTAAAACTACTTGTATTTGTGCTGCCACTGWCAGAGAAATGGCTGGGGGCTTTCTTTGGAAAGCTGCAGGTTTCCACTAACATTTTGACATTTGTGCTGTTTTGTTTGTAACTGACAGGGCCCAAAATGATGAAAAATCAATTCCCCTGGTCTCCAACTGGGTGCTGAAGAGAGTTAGCGTCTCTGTACACTGCTATTTTACCCTTTCCTCATGGCAGTCTGTGCACTTGGGAACTGAAATCCCTACCCACTCCCTCCCTCCTTCTCTGCAGTGTATTTTGTAGTGCACAGCTCATCCCCACTGCCATGAAAATGAGATCTTCTGCATCCTCCTTCTGGTATAATAGGCTGCGAATTTGCAGAAGATTCTTAAACTGAACATGCAACATGGGCAAAACTGCCTGGCTCTGCAGCAGATATCCAGGTGGAGTCATGGAGACTGTGATGAAAATCCCATGGAGGGAAAAGATGGCCAAAAGGGCAAGTACCTCCAGGGAAAGGGAAAGTAGCCCCCTGATCTGGGAGAGGTAAAAGGTTGGTTGGTTCCATTTTCCCACAGTCTCTTTTGATCTGTGCCCACCACAACCTCTGATGAGGAAGATGGAGCTGCTGTGGTTCAGTGTCCTGTCCTKCCCAGGGACAGGGACAAACTGCAGGTTTTCTCATGTTGGATCAGCAGTTATGGAATTTTCCTCCATTTGCTGGAGCAGCTGAAGCTCAGTAACACCACAATGCAAACCCAGTGCCAACGGCCTGATCCCGACCTGTCCCTGCTGCACTCAATTCCCCTCAGATGGGTGCTACTCCCAGCTTTGGCAGTACTCTTGTAGGACATAAACCCACACAACTCACCCCATTTGCCCCAGASTCTCTATGGGGAAGATTTTAGTTTAGTGGTTACATCAGAATTCCCAGCCCAGAGAAGTGCAGGTGCACTTTAGATATTTCACCAGCATGGAGAAAAATATGTGGATTTAGATGCCAGGATTGTCAGGAATTCTTGACACTCATATTTGAGCAGGCTAACAGAAGTGAAACAAATACAGATTGAATATGTGKAAGGCTGTCTTGGAGACAACTCCTGTGACTCAACACGATACTCTATCAGGCCATGTTTGCTCTGAGGTTAGCAGCACAAAGCCAAAAACGGACACGTTGCTGTGGCTGGAAGGTAGAACACAGTATGGCTCCTAAAAATCAGATGTTTTTATTTTCACCCAAGTTTTCTAACATCTTAGAGGGACTTCTAAGGTAGATGCAAGTATCTCCTGCTGCACAGATGTAACATGGAGAAAATCTGGATTTTCCAAGGCTATGCAAAAGWGCTGCCCAAATGCAATGGTTAACAGTCCTTACAGGCTTGTACCTCCCTAAAAATGTGGTAGGCTTGTCAAGTACCTTATATTAGCATAAACTTTTCCTTTGGGATTTTTCTGTAAGCATTTAGGATTGATTCTCTAATGCTCAAAAAACAAAGCTCGACCCTCCTCCTACAGGCTGCAAAACCTGTTTTGGGGCTATTTAAGTGATTAGAGTTGGGCTTTAATGTTGSGAAAATTCTTACAGATATTCAGCTATTCCCCCTTGTCCCTGTGCAAGGCATGACTGGAGGGAGCAGGACCAGTCAGCTGTCTGACCACTCTGTGAGGCACAGTCTGGTTTCTCAATCTGAGTTTTAGGTTGAACACTGATTTACAAGAGGATAGAACTGCTAACAGCCCCAAACTCTGTCCATTGACTGATAATAGAAACAGAAAAATACTATGAGCAAATGTTTTTCATGAAGTGCTYGTGTAACTTGTTTTGCAAAATTTTCTATGTTTCCATGCATGTTCAAAATTTACACTGCCACAGTTTGTCTGTGTTAATCTTTAACTAGCCTACACAGCACATGGGCTGATCAGACAGGCAGTTCTTGGAGGGAAGAGGACAGAAAATACAGCCATAAGGAAGGAAAAATGTGTAGGAGTTCAGTTTACAAACCAGCAAAATCAACCCATGGGCTATAAATCAAGATGAAATTAATGTATCTTACTTCAAGAAGAACCCAAGCATTGAAAAAATGAAGTCTGACTGAACTAATGGGACTGATTCAAAAATAATGAAAAAGMTATTTGATGCTGCCATGACAGCAGAGCATCGCCAGGAGCAGTCTTTGTTAGATCTGTTTTATTGCAGACATGCTGGTTTGATTCTTGGCATCCCTGAACCAGGGGTTCACACTAGGAAGCTGAACCCAAATCATCTTACATTCCTGGAGCTGTCTAAAGCTGGATASTTGGGGCCAAGTCTGAAACAAAGCAGCTGGTTTCTGTTTTTGCTTTGAATTATAGRAAGAAGAGAGAGTGTCAGTGCTGCACTGAGCCCTGTGCATGGGTGTGCTAGCTTGGCACTCATGGCAATTTTCAGCCATCAGCAGAAATTGATACCTAATATTGTGTGGGCATGACAGCTCAGGGGGGTCCTGGTGATCACAGGCTCCCTGTGGCATTGTGGTTAGGATTTTGTGCTTTCGAGGATGACTTGCAAATACATGTAACACTCAGACTGCTCAGAGATCAGTCATTGTTGGAAGGATACTGCCATACCATCAGAAGGTATCAGAAGGTGACAAATCATTGTCAAGGTTCGGTGATTGTCAAATTCTGACACTGTGTCATGCCCTCTGGACACTATTTTWTCCTAAAAAGAGATGTAAAGAGACAGAAAAGTAAGATCTGACCCACATTCAAAAGACGGTTTGTAATTCAAGCGATATATAGCGAGTSCTCAATATCAAACAGAATTTGTGAGTTGCACAGACACCTTTCCCAGGCACTACCAAGCTGGTTTATTTCTGTACCAAAGCTGTCAATAATGATGTGCAGTTGCTGCTAAACAGCACACACTGTGCAGGGTCAGTTCCAGAATTATGAAGCAGGAGGTTGCAAAGCCAACACGCTGTGACTGCTGCCCTGGTTTGGAGGGTGTGTACAGAGCTGAGGAGACCCTGGGGTAAATGGATTTAGATTTTTGTGCCTTCATCACCAACGCTAACCTCTAGGGACTCTCTGTCTTTGCAGAGGAGCAGCAGGCTTTCCCTCAACAAGGACTGCTGCCTGCTTCTGCACTTGGACCACATCTGAGGGGGTGTCAGAGACTTCTGACACCCAGGAGATTGCTCTGGGCTTGCTYAGCCATATCTCTGCTGCCACATGTKTATCCAGKGCTCCTTTAGTCTCCAGAGTGAACAGACACATCTCCAGGAGCTCAGACAAGATGTTGCTAGAAGAGCTGTCATAGCAGAAGCTGAAGAACTTCAAGCACTCTAGAAAACCCAAACATTTTCTAGGAGTTTTCCTGATCCAAACTTGTTTTGATGAACCGGGCCTCTTTGGCTGAAGCATCATTCAAGATTATATATATATTTCAAGCAAATATTTGGTTTCCATTCAAAAAGGAGTGCTAATGACCCTGAACTCACTCTCTAAAACAGTGTGAGCTGGGATGTTTTCAGAGCTCTTGTACCTTTACAGGTGAGAATCATTTTMATGCTCCCCTGAGCACAAAGGCTTGGCAGACATATGAAAGTGGGCTCTGCTTCTAGGTCATCACATGTGAAACAGCAGGGTGAAGTTTATTGAAACAAATACAGATACAGCATTTCTACACTGCTGATTTTTTTTTTCTAAATGTTCTCTTTTGTTTTACACTATTATTAAGTACTACCTCTGCCAATTTTTCTTACTGTGATCCTTTGTCCCTAAGGCAGATCAATTTTCTTTCTATTGAAACCTGAGGAAAGGAGGAAAAGTTTTATGCAGTGTCCTTTGTTCTTTTTTATTTCCTTAGCTTTATGGAATTTTCTCACATAAAAATACAGTGGCATTTTGTCTTTTGATTGAAATTATACAATGTTAAGAACTGTGTATTCACTTAAGTTTTAATTTTCAAATTATTAGTTTTTTTTAATGACAGGAGTTTAGATGTAACTTTGTCCTTACTGTATTTCTGATGTTCCAGTCCTCAAAGGATGCTGAATTAATAGGCTTTGTTCCTTATATAATGAAAACCAGGAAAAAGTAAATACATCTAAAGATGTCTATGATTTGATATTCTGAGCTTTCTAAAGCTGAGTTTTCGAAACTCCCAGTGAATTCAATTCAAATTGAAAGTGTGAAAAACCAGATCATTAATGACTAGAGATGAATTTATACCTATTAAATCTATTTGCTTGGGGCTGATGATAAAAGTAATGGGGCCTTGGATGTATTAATAAAGATATGAAAAACTTACTTGAAAAGACAGAAGATGAAGAYRGAAAGTCACTTTTCAGTTCTGTCAACCACTTTAGATGAATCTCCTCACTTAAGTACCAGCACTTGCCCCACTGTCCATGTTTTAGGGCATGGCTCAGAGAGCTGCGCAGTGGGGATGACAAGGGCCGTGTTTGTGCTTGGATACATATTGAAAGCCATCAACTGACCACCTTAATCTGCCTCCCAGAAGTTTGGTTTTTTTTGTCCACCATGGGGGTGAAGGGGATCACATTTTCTGCTTCTCAGGGGAGCACTGAGGTCCTTCCTTGTCCTGGCTGCCTCTGACACATGTGGGGACAGTCACTCATTCTGGTGACAGTGCAGAGAAGGGACAGCCCCGCTAACCCTGCTAGGCTGCTGGCTGCAGGGGGAAGCTGCCTGGCTGRGCACAACTTGCTCCAAGTAGTTTCACAGCTCCTCTGATCCACTGCACTCCTCCTGMGGGCTGAGGTGCTGATCTGAGGAGCCGTGCAGAGAGTGGTGATGAATCAATTTGGATGATAATGAGCCATGGAGCATGTCTGACACTGCAAGTTAAAACCCTGAGGTAGTACAATTTTACTTGTGTCCCCTAACATCAGCACATCTGATACGAGTAAGGAGCAAAGCCACTGAATAAGAAAATGCCATCCTAACATGTCTTTTTCAGGGTAAAACTGCCCTTTATTTCACCCGAACAAAAGCGTGTGTAGTGTTTTTCAGTCCCCAAATGAGCATAATAACTGCTGGCAGGCGAATCGACTTCCATCATTATCAAGGGCCCTCTGATTATGTGTGTTATTGGTTCCTGTTGAGATTGTTACAGTGAAAACCATTTGTGGAAAATTAAAATGAATAAAAGCTTAAAACTCCAGTGTCATGTTTCACTGTTGTTTCCTAAGGAGTGAAATTAAACAACCTATGCAGGGGAGAAAGCCAAGAGCCCTTGTAAACAGGAACATCTATTTGCATGGAGTGTTTACACCTGACGAATGTGCTTTATCCTTGATAATTCACCCTGTTTGGGTCCAGGAGAGCTCAGCTGTTATTTAAGCACAGAATGAGGAATAAACAGTTCCACTGTGCTGGATTTGAAGTGTGTGCACAGGTACAAGCCTGCAGAGTGTATGGGCCCTTTGGCAGGCTTTGGCACAGATCATAAAAGTTTCAGCTGAACTAGAAAACAAATCATAGAAATGCCATTAGGTGGGGATTAGTAGTCAGCTTTCCTGCCTTTGGCCTTWGTGTGTGCTGGTTTGGAGATAAGGGAGATGAAGGACCAGCCTTGATCAGAGTAGATCCAGCCTGCATCATGGAGCCTGGAACAGCATGGATCMTCAGATGATGCAATGCCACTGAAATCTGTGTCAGTGCTAAAAATCCACAAGGGAAAACTGAAATCAAGGTCTTAACATTTCCATCTTGTTCATGATCAATCAGCAAATGGATGGTGGGAAACCTAAAGAGGGTCTTTCTAGAAGCAAACTAGAGGAGGCCACAAAGCGACAGGGATGTAAGTTTTATTTCTTCTCCTTTTGACATCACTGATCCCACAGAGGATGGTGCCAGGCACATATTCTTTTTCCTTGAGCCCTTTCATTGCTGGTTCTAGCAGTGTTAGAAGGTTCTCCTGTGCCATACCTGAGGGATTTGTGAGGAGCTCTTCRTCACAGTGCCCACAGTTTCACCTCTCCATTTTCTCTCTGGCCTCCCTGGCTTGGCTCATTGCGTTTCTCAGGACAGCAGAGCCTGATCAGAGARGGCAAAGTGGCTGAGATGGCACCTGATAAGACTGGAGTGATGCTGACTGGCTGGGGAAAGCWTCCAGGAGATGAATTTGGGGAGATTTTTAGCTCAGCCTTTTGTTGATGGAGTTTGCTGGCTGAGGGCACAGCTCTKCAGCCCTGGTGGAGCCAGCAGAAAGTCTGAGTGCAGGATGTGCACAGTGAGGTTCCATACCACCACAAGGCTGTCCGGTGTCTGCTCAACTTCTCTAGGAAGAGTTTAGCTGCTGGCTTGTTCTGGAATGTKTGTCAGCTTTGGTTATGTGTCATGAAGTGTGCAATGGTCGTCACACCTTCTGTTCCGTAGCTTCTATTCCACTCTCCACATCCGGATACTGGGGACAATTTGTTTCATCTGCTTTGTTGGGAAGTTGGCAGCCTTGGTATGTGGTGACATACACATCAGTTTATTTAAATATGTGTGAATAAAAACATCATGGTCATAACTGCAGAGTACTGCCAGGCCAGCTACACCAGAGGGGCCATTTCCCAGTAAATCCAGCCCTCATTTGTGCTTACAGTTCAAAGGTTCCTTCAGGGAAGTCTCAAGACAGGAGTTATCAGTAGATAAAAGAAAGCTTATCTAYAGATTTAATTGCAGATAACAAAGTATGAGTAAATTAAGTCTTTTGTTACACAAAACCCAGTTAATATCTAGGAGACATATCTCCAGCAGGACATGACAAAACGGTGTGGAGAATTGTGAAACTTTTGCTTTAGCCTACCAGAACTTTCAACAAAGGCCAAAAGGAAGAAGAATTAAGAAGAGTGGGGGGAGAAAGCATGGCCATGTAAAAGATGACTCTACAGAACTACAAATCAAAAGAAGGCAGCATAATTATGTAACATTAACACCCACTTTCCGGAGTAGGCAGGATGGTGAAGGTATTTGTGAGAGCTGCTGTAGTCTTTGGGCTCTGTTCTGCTGGCTCTGAAATCTGCTCCTTAGCAGATTGCTGGGTTTTGCACCAGAGTGATTTTTAGTATTATTACCGAAAAACAGAAGTCTCAGCCACTACCTGAAAAATCTAGCGCCCTCCTCTTACAAGTCACTGCAAGTTGCTAGGGCAGCTATTAGCCCAAATTGATTCCAAGAGAAACAGAGCAGGCACTATAAAAAGGGAATCTGAGTTTCATTCAACTGGAAAGTGGGGCACACAGGCATTAAAGGTGTTGCCAAAACTGCTCTGGAGGCCRAGTTGGCTTCTGATGAGCCCAGGATCTGTATCTGTGAGCCATACCTAAGTGAAGAACACTACATTGTGTTCCCCAGTGAACTATGATGGTGTTTTTAATGCAGAGAGAAAATCTCTCTTTCCTGACAATTGCTAAGGAATGGGTATTTTTTTTGCCTTTTTCTCTCTGTTGCTTTTATGCAAGAACTAGCTTCAACTCTAATTTTTCCTTGAATAGATTTTGTGAGGCTGCAGGCTGACCCAAAAGCCCTCAGCAAGCAGAAGAAAAATGCTGGTGCCAACAGCTCTGCAATAGCCTGCGGCAGCTCAGCAGTGCACTGAGCAACCAGAGCATCAGAAGGGCAGTTTGGGAGCCCAGTGCTGCTCATCTCCGTTGCCTAATTGGCAGAAAACTCCATAATTGCTACAAGTCAACAACACCAAGAGTTCAACACAAAAATCAAACAGGGGGGCAAATTAAATGACTGCACAGAGCAGGTACATGCTTCTAGGAGAGCCAAAGGCCATGCATCTCACAGCAAGAATCTGCAAAGCAAGTCCCTAAMAACACATGCACAGAACCTCCAGCTGAAAATGGACTGAGCTCAGTGAAAGTGCTGATGAGTTGGGAGTTTGTCAGGTGTTGAACTTGTGGCACAGAAAKTGAGCCTTGCAGAGTTGGGTTAGGGAGTGAGAAGCCTTTGCCTCCTTGTGTAAAGAATTTACGGACACACCTTTCCCATGAGAGCAGGCAYAGCTCCTTCCTGCTTTAAGACAAATGTACCTCTCCAAATCTGCTGTATTTCCATTTGCAGAGACCAGGTTTTTAACTAACCTCAGATAACCCCTGAAAAATGGCACTCAGCAAAATGCACAGGAAGCAGCCAAGGTTTATTCTTTTTGATTCATGGAACCCATCTAAATGGCCTTCTGCCCAGACTCTCACACGTCCCCTCTGCTGCATCATCTTGTCTCCCACTTCTCTGCAGACTTAGAGAAGAGCAGCCAAAACATGAGGGCAGAGTGATTTCAAAGAGGCAGTGCCAGCCTGCCCTATAAATAATGCATACAGATCTTTTGTAGTGGTGAATTTTGCTTCTGAATCATCAACTGTGTTATCTTTCCCATTCCTGACTTCTGTAGCCTTCCTGTAACCCTCCCAAATTAAAGCAATGTAAACAGCAGATTTGAAGTGTGGTTTTTAGTATGGGTTCAGAAACCCATCAAATGGCTGTTTCTATTCACCTACTTCACAGATGAGCAGAATTTTTTATCCAGGGAACAGGAAGCTGTGGAGCTGGTGCTCTAAGATGGCCTTGAATTATAACAGCGCTGCAGTGCTCAGTGAAAATGGACATTAAATACAGATTATGAGAAAAGACATTAAATACAGATTTTGTAAAGCAAATAAAATTGTATCCAAGACAAAGCCCGGCCTTGACCATCCATTTTTCCACTTCAAGGGGGAAAAAACCCAGAAGTTTCAGAGACTGGTGAGMCAGAAGCAGAAATTCAAATACCAAATCAGAAGTTTTCCTGTAAGTCAAAATCTAACTACAAGTGATTGCTGACTTAGAGATAGCACGCTATACCAGTATAATGGCATGTGAGCAACTGGCTGAGACACGTTTGTGCAGTTCTCTTTCTTAAAACAAATGCAAAAGCTCGAGATTTGTAAATTGAATAACTATTCACCCATTAATCTGCTCGTTTCGCTAGGAGAGACGGAGCCTGCTGCAAGTGCCATCCCARCCAGGAAAAAAAACAAGGACCATTTCAGGTGTGCAGATGTGGGGCTGAATATTGTATGTCCAGGTCTGAAAGCTGCCAGAGTGAAACAGATAAATGTCATAAAGTCTGAACTGTGACTCAGTGCATTTATAATTATACYAAGGGTGCTGATGGTCCTGAAGAAGGAACTAAGTGCATGAGAGAGCCCCCCATGTCTTCTGCAGGAAATTGAACGGATCATAAAAGCAAAGGAGATAATAAGATCAAAAATAATGCCCTGCAAGCCTCCACCAGCTAAATTATATTTTATAAAAGTGCTTTTGAGATTCCAAAGCACACAGACGTGTGCTTACTGTCACTCCCTCCTATCCAGCAGTTTGGTCCTGCTGGCTCTCTGAGACTGGCACAGAGGCCAAGCAATGCACTTGGCTTCCCAAAGGTCCACAGAGGTCACTGTTGGCCAAAGGGATACTCTTTTCCTACCACTTATTCTTCACTGTGAGGCTGAACCTGATTGTTCACCACATTTGCCTCAGAGGAACTGACACACCAGGATCTGAACYGAGCCCTGCAGTTGTGCCTTAGGTGTCTGTAAGGCCCCATATTTTTGAATTCCAGTATCATAAAATTAGTTCAAATCTCAGMAATAGATGGAGCAATTCTTAAAAAGATGTGCATTTTCTGCAGTGGTAATAAGCAGTGGGGAAGCGCTGTTACAACCCAACCTATTAGCACATAAAATGTTGTACCTCCCCACCATCAAGGGRGACAACTCCCTCTTCTAAAACTTTAGAAGCTGGTCCTTTCTTTTTCYCAAGATACTGCAAAACAACAGCTCAGGGACAGAGATACACTGGATTGCTGAGCTCTTCCTTTGTTCATCTTTTGTACAGTCAATGTTGGCCATTCAGGGGACAGGATGGTACTGACTGGCTGCTGTACCCTGCTGGAAGCCTGACAGATTTTGGAGTGTCCCCTTGCCTCCCCACCACCCAGTGCTGGGAGAACTAGCAGCACTGGGACAGTGCACTGATGATCTCTGTATCCTTTCTTTTCTACCTCCATGCCCCTGGATTTTAATGTGTTCCAGGCTGCCCCTCTTGTGTGGGCATCCCAGTTTCACTGAAGCCTCTAAGGTAGCACCGTTCATATCCTATCAGTGTGGTTGATGAGCCATGCCCACTTAACATCTTGAAGGACTGGACTCTGCTGGCCCCACTGTCTCTGCTCTGTCCCCCAGAAACAGCACAGGTTCTCAGGAATTTCAGTCCCTTCCACTTCCTCCTGGTATTTTGTTCCCTGAACACTGAGTTCTCCCCATCTATCCCAGRAGCAGGTGGGCACCTGGGTTACTTGGATGCAATTGCTTGCAGCACATTCCTGCACTGACATTTCTATTCCCCCTCAACCACAGTGGATCATTAATGAGCCAGTTACTTGGATCATTAACTATTATTTRTGCAGAAACTCAATAGAACATTGTCAACTTGAAAAATTGCGCTCCTCAATGAAAACATAAGTTGTTGCTAAAGCTGAAAACATTGACCAAGTTTTCTTTTTCAACTTCTGGATGCCCTTACCAGCAAGCTGAGCAGACCCATGCCATTCTTTTGCTGCCATTTCACACTTCCATTTATGTTTTCCAGTTCAGTCCTTACCACTGCTGTTAGACTCTTCTCGGGCAGAAACAACAAAACCTATTAAAACCTAATGATTAGAATGCTATTTAAGATAAGCTTCCCTTTCTAATGGCATAAACCTTCCTTATCACATATAGCTGTGCTTTCCTCAGGCRTTTTCTAGCAGTGACTCTTTCAGCACAAAAGAATAAAGCTCCAAAGCCCTGTGATTGAAAGCGTGCCAGCCTTTATTGACAAGGAAGCGCCAAGGCTTTRGAGAGCTGTGAAACAGAAGCCTATGGAGAAAGAGATACATTATGTATAGGAAGATATTCTAGAAAATACCCAAAGGGAAAAAGGAGCTAGCCTTGAACAACTGCGACAGACTTTCAGCCTCAGCACTTACATTTCTGTTGAAATCTGGTGAGGAGGACTGATCAAGAAGCTGAAATCAATGAAAAACAACGATTCGCAGGTTTCACACAGTGATGAGCCGCTGTATAAAGTTGGATGATTGGAAAAGGAAAGACCAGTAAAAGATTTGGTTTACTATTGTCCACTAAAAATGGSCAAGAATGGGGTTTTCAGACTCCAAGGGAGGCAAATTCTCACTTAAATGTGCTAAAAACTCCAGGAGAAATGTGGAATTGCATCAAGCTAACAAATGCATGGAAACAAAATAATTGTCAGCAAATGTCTCAGCCTGGTTGTCTACACAAACGTGGTAGGCAAAGAGCCAGCAGGTACAGGCAAGACTCGGAGGCACAAATGTAYTCAAGACATTGACAGAACAAATCACTTCAAAACAAAAAGAAACCAGACTATGACTGACAACCAGATTTATACATTGACAGCCACAAGCCCCTCTCACATAGTTCAAATTCTTGAGTGATCTTGCACGTGCTTTGTTTTGGGGCAGTGACAGGTATCCATGCTTTGTCTGGAAGCTCCTAATATTTCAGACAGCTAATTCCACTGAGAGCTTATTCCTTTACAATTATCCTAAAAGCATGGTGAAGAAATAGATGCATTATATAGGTTAATCTGTTCCAGTAGACCAGTCCCAGCATCCCAAAACAGAGCSTAATGGTGGTAGCCTAGTCATGCTTTTCCATACAATAAAGAAAATAAATGGTTTAAATTCTAGCAAAGCTGAGCAAATGCCAGCATTTTAACTTACAATGATATAAAGAGCACTTGTTTTCCATGAAAATGCATCATCTTAACACAGTTTAAATCCCCCTGTGATCTGCCTAGACCCTTTTTGTCACATCCATGATATGTTTAGTCCCTAGAAGCAGASGCTTTTAAGGATACCCTAAGGAATGCCCTCTCTGTCTATGGGATCTGCAGGCTGAGGAAGCTGTGGGTTTGTTCAACCCCTTTCCACAAATTTCTCAGCCCCAGTTTCCAGCACTTCATTTTGACAGGAGTTAGCCTGAAGCCTTTTCCCTTCCCACTTCCTCAAAAATTCCTGATGGGTAGACCTGAGCTGCGGAGCAGAGCAGCACCTCCTTATCTCTTCATTTATTGAAATTCATTTTTAAATGGTTCACCCCCAAAGGTCTTCAAGTTAGACCTCCAACCTCCCTTTTCTAAACATCTTGTTGGAATCATTGTCCTCAAGGAAAGGGCTGGAGCCCTTCTGTTTCCTCCAGCCTTTCCCAGCCAGAGCATCACTYTCTCAGCAGGGCCTATTGTGAAGTCCCAAACAATTGTTCTGGAAATGCTGTTTCCAAAACCAGCATTTGGRTAGTTTGCAGGCTACATTTCCATCTGGAGCAGATCTTTTCTCAGCAGTTCCAAAAACAAGGATACATAATGGAAAATACTGTCATAGCTTGAATAATGTCTCCATTGAACAGAGAGCAAAACTCACTAAGCAGTGAATCCCAAAGCRTGCTGAGCCCTCCAGGTCCAATTCTGCAAAGCTGCTAAGCATGGATGTATGTTGTTTTAAGCAAGCTGCTACTGTAGCACCTCACAAGATTTATTGTTTGTACTCTGGCGGCACATATCGATTCCTGGGTCRTGCAGAGCTGAAACAGTTGTTACAGAAAGAACATCTAGAGTATTAGATCTGGGGCATTGTATCTTGGCTCACTGCTCCAGCCCATTCATCCAGTCTCTCTCCCTCTGCTCATCTGTAGTTATCCTTGTACAACTCTCCCTCCTTGCTTTCCAAGCAAAACTTCCCAAAGCATCTCAAAATTGATTTAATACTGAGATCACACCTAGGTCCCTCAGGCTCCACCRTCACTTCCTTGGGAAGCATTTGAGAATCCTTCTGTGTGTGTGAGCCCAGTATCWGATTTGCTTAATGAGGCACATCAAACTCACCCAAATCTACATCAAAATGTAATGAATGGCRTGATGTAGAAACAACCTTTGATTCATTAGAGTAAATTCATCAGTTTCTGAACTCTGAGGAAGCTGGCAGAGTTCTTTGACTACAGGCTGCTGRGGTCTTTGCAGCAGCACAGGGATCTTCATGTTTTATCTACTGAAACAACCAAAGGCAACTCATTAAAACCTCAGCTCTCTGGAGTTATCACATTTTCAGATTTAATACAATTCCTGCACTATTTCCTGCTGTAATTTCCAGCTAGCATGACTTAGAGCATGAAAATTGGCACAAAATTAAGAGAATCAATTCATATGTATTAATTTCATCTTGTGCTTTTGGTATAAATTCTATGATTTCCTCTTCTGGACTGCTGGTTTTGTCAGCACAAATAACCTGGCAGGTTCTGTGACTGCCATTGAGGTTTTCACATGGTGGTTCTCATGTAATTTCAACACAATGATGGTATTGAGGTAAAAGAGTAGCAAACTGCATTTTAGACCTGCTCCTTCCTTGCAAACAGACAATGCACCAGGATTATTCTGGGATCATCCCAAATCCTKCTRTCTCAAGGTAAAGGCTTTGAGCAAYGAATGTCAGACARCACAAGGCTGGGCTTTTATCAAAGGCTGCCAGAAGCCAGTCCAGGACAGGGGAATATCCTTCCTAAAGGGCCAAACCCAAGTGCCTCAGSAAAAATGCAATTGGGGTCTCCATCCTACAGAACATGAAGCTTTTGCCCCACTAACAYCCTGGTGCTGGCTCACAGACCCAGCAGAAAAGCAGAGGGGTTTATGTACATTTCTCTTTAGCAAGGATGGGCCCGAGGGCAGTTCTAGACACCAGGCATAGACTGCTGAACACCCSGGGAAGTGACAAATCCAGGGAAATGGCTCACACTCCCAGGCTCTGTGTGCCAGGACACTTTGCCAGGAGGGCTATTCCCCACAGTGACCCAGGCAGAAGGGCCTGGATGCTTTCCACAGGCTGGCAGTGAGTGGCAGGAGTATATGGGCATCCAAATGAGCAACTGTGTGTCAGTCTCAGCCAGAAAACCTCACACTGGCTAACTGCAGACTCAATTTGATGATGAAGTTCCTGTACTGATGTATATGAGCTATCAGGTAACCTTAAATAAATAAACTGCAGGTCTAAATGGCAACAGATTATAGCAGGTTGCTTTGACTAAGTGGGGTTAAAACAGCTGGAACTTTATTTGCAAAAGTTATCAATGRTGGATAGAAATGAGGGAACATTGAACTGCTTTCAGTATTGGAGAATGCTGAGACCAGCCTGACTCATCAATCCCAAAGTTAAATATTCTGAGGATGTGAAGAATRGTGTTTCCTGACAGATACTGGCACCAGTGAGGATGCAGCAGACAAATTACTGATAGAGGAATGAACAAGTGATAGCACTGATAATTTATCTRAACTGTTGAGCTGACACAGCTGGCACACAAACATCTGACCGACAGTAACTTTGTACTATAAAATCCCGCTTTTTAATGGCAGGGAATTCTTTTCTAAGAACGTTTGTGAGATTCTCMCATGMGTGGGGGTGCTCYTCAAGGCCAAGTAAAAGAKATTTGCCCATGGTTGTTGGTATGACTGAGTAATATCAGTCTTTACTTAATAATTATTTTACTGTCTTTACTATCATTGCTTCAATATTGCTTCAGAAAATAGTGCACAATACTAGTAGCTATAACTATCTGTACTGTGCGGTAAATAATTTTGATTAGGATCTTTTATTCTAATGATTATCATTAGAATAATGAATGAAAGAAATAATTAATCTTACAAATATAAATATATTTGGGTTGCTTAATTCCATGGGATGAAGTCGTACAGATTCAATTGCACCTATAAAATCCTTTGACTTTGGGGCTAAGATTAGACCCAGCCACATCCCAACTCCTTTCTGAGAAGGAGTTTATTAAGTCAGGGGGTCCTTTCCAAACTTCATGACTCCACAGGAGAGCTTCTCTAATGAATTTAGCCCAACGCTTCTATTCTGCTCACAGAACTCATCTTGAGGAGACAACACAAAAAACTTGTTCATGTGCCATGTGCAATTAAAGTTTTAAATGGACAAGGTRTAAATCAGACCTCATGTCAAATGGAAAGCAGCTAAATGCTTTTTTGCCAAGTTTATCGTATTTGTCTTCCCAAACTTTTCCTACTGGTTTGTGTGCAGGTTTTTATTCCTCAAGACTTGCACACTTGCACTCGTTGTTAGAGAGCTGACCAAGGTCCAACACTTATTAAATTCATTTAATAAGTGGAAATTCATTTGCATCCAGATCCAACTCAAACTACATCACAATGTGAAGTTGTTTGCTTCTGTTATGACTGTATGGATGGGAAATAGTTGATTATTTGCAATGAAGAAGGTTTTAAATTTTGCCACTTCTCCTTGGCTTTTGTTTTGTCTTTTTTTGGCACGACAATGAAGCATTCTGCAGTCCTCAGAATCCATTCTTCAGAATTGCTTCACAAATTCAAAATCACAATTACTCAATGCATTATTGGGCATGGATTACTTTGCTTTTGTAGGCAATATACAGCAGTCTATTTAGAGAGAGAAGGTCATGTTATGATGGGCCTTGCACATTGTACCTTACCTTGAGTCTCTGAGCAGRAATGTATAACCTTCTCCTTTGTCCTCCTTTGTGAATGTTCATAAAATAACCTTGGTGTTTTCTTGCTGTTGCACATCATGGTATTGAAGCTTACTGATGTGGTTGTTTTGGAGAAGGCAATATAAAAAACATGGCTCAGAAACAGGCATTAGAAATGTGGACCAGAATTTGAAATGAAGTTTTTCATTAGTTTCCAAGTAGGAAAATGAGTGATTTGATAGACTACTTAAATGTAAAACACTTATCTCTTTATTTCCTGTATATATCATCCAAGTGTTAGCTAAACAACCAATAGTTAGGCAGACACTAGTTTTTTTGTATCTTTAATGCTAAAAGTTATACAGACCTATGATGTCTACTGATTACACTTTAAAACAATTGTAACTTGAATTTGATATTTTCATACATAAATTATGTTTGCCTTTAACACATCCAGGAGTGAGGCATAGTGGCTTACATTTTTCTTATGCAAAGAATTTTTCTTTGATTAATTTTGAGGTCAGTGATGGCAAAAGAAATATGGGCAGTATCTCAAAGCACTCGAGTGGCAAAGCTGTGTCACAACTCAAGAATTATTGGTTTCCAAATTTCTCTTCAGGCTTGTACTATACTTAATTGCTGCTGATGAGCTTTGCATGCTTTACAGTCTGCTATACATTCAACTCCCACACACACCTTGAGTAGTGAGGTACAGGCACAGTTTGTTAAGCAATTAAAAAGAAAAGGAATTAAACATCAGGGAAAATGGAGTTGTTATCATTATTGTGTGTCTATGGAGGAAAAAAAAAAAACGTAAATCCACGGTTGTACCTTTCCTTTTTCMTTTATTTATATGGAATGAAATCTGAGGTAAAGAGAATCCGTCCTCTTGAGATGTGTCATTCTGTCCCCAYCTATAATGTACAAACTGGTAAAAGCAGGTTGGTGTACCAACAGTTAGAAAAACCAGATATATCCAGTAATCCATGCTGCAGGCACCATCTATCTTTAACACCTTAATGATGCTTTTAAGATGATGAAATACCTTCTGCACCACTATAAAAAGGCTGGACTTCTGTTTGCTATTTCACATGGTCAGTACTTGAACTAGGGATAATATTTAATCTTGAGCTTGTGATCAGCTTGAGAAACATTACTTATAGGATCAAATTTCTTTAGGCCTCAGCCCCCTGCTCTGTATTTCTAGGGTTAGGGCACAGGAGCTTTTCTCTGTCCAGGAAAACCTTTGACAGCACTGTAGGGAAACTGTAGGGGATCCAAAAGGCACTCAGAGGAAAGACAGAGCTGTGTTCCTGTGAAACAGGCCTGGGTCACTTTGAGTGGTTTTCAGTCAGGTCATGAAGATTCCCATGTGAGCATATAAGGGTAGACTTTGGGCCACATTGTTGAGAAAACAGCTCTGATGATTTCAGCATGAACAGAACCATGATATGGAGTTCAAGGAATGCACTGAGACGAGCCAGGCTGAACAAATGGTCCATGGTTTACTGGAGACTTCTTTGCAAGGAGTTATTKCATGGAAAAGATGATTATGAATGCAGTGAACTGGAGATTAATGACAATAAATAATGGACATTTATGAATGCCATCAATGTTAATTCTTTTTCATCTGCGAGGGACACAGACAAGCAGATACCTGGGGTTCCTCACTGTATAAAGCTCCACCATGGATGGCTGCTCTSTGCTGCCACTGGGCCTTTTGCTTTTGCTTTTCCTCTCCAACAA
The DNA here is from genome assembly GCF_030028575.1 of Malurus melanocephalus. Classification (NCBI taxonomy): domain Eukaryota; kingdom Metazoa; phylum Chordata; class Aves; order Passeriformes; family Maluridae; genus Malurus; species Malurus melanocephalus. The sequence goes on along the minus strand of NW_026623446.1, from coordinate 685,057 downwards.
CTTTGAGCTCATTGGCCAACTGGAATGACACAATTCCTTCTGTGGTCTCCCCTTTGCCACCCAGCTCAGGGATGGAGCGAGTGAGACAGGTTTGGGGCAAACTTTGACTCCTGCAAAGTCTACCATGTGCTTCAGTCTCCTCAAGAATGATGAGCATGATTGAGTGATTTTCTAAGAGCCTCCTGGTGTTTTTCATTCCTCCCCTCTGGAGTTCAGGAAGTCAATAACTTCAGCTTGTTTCTAACTACATACGTAGAAAGCACAACATGAGCATAGAAGCTTTGGTGCACATTGGACCAAAGGCCCTTCTATTGTGGGATCCTTCTCCAGCAGTCAACAAATTTTCATGAGCAAATGGGGGAAAATTCATTCCTTCCCCTGCCTATGTGCAGATGCATGTTCTGAACAGACCCTCAAGGCCTGTTCAAGGCAGAGCCAGAATCAGACATTGGAAAATCAGGGTGACTTTTCAGAAGTTTTGCAGATCCATCTTCTTCATCCATTGCAGCCAGAAATTATTTATTCAAARTATTCAATACAGCAAAAGTGAGGCTAAATRTTTTATATGTATTATASATACATATATTTACATTTGCAATTGATATTAGCTTTCCACCTCTATTTAATGTTTGCTGCCAAGAGCACTCTTTAAGTGAGTGTTTTTCTTTCTTCTTAGATGGTAGAAGCACCTGCAAATTAATTTCCCCTTAATCTTGAAATCAGCAAGTACCAGTTTGTAAAAGATGTTTCCGTCTCTTCCATACTTTCTTTGGGAACAARCACAGCACGAAGCCTCCCTGAGCTTTCCCATTTTCTGCACAGCTTCAGCTGAAGAACATGGGGGTTATTCACAACCACCTCTTCCATCAGCATTTCACTGCACAGTTCTCAAAAGCAGGCTCTGGAAAGTTTGGAAATTTCACATGCCATGCTTGATGACAGTGTGGAGAATGATCCCTTCTTTTGCTCCAKCTCACACAAATCTCTGTGCTCCCCTTTCCAAATCCTGCCTGTGACACTGCTGTGATGCTTTGTCTGCAGCAGTGYCCTCAGAGTGACTGCAGCCCCTGCTTACCACGCACAGCACAGAAATCCCCGGGAGGCTGCAGCTCTGGTTTCTCTGTCAGGAGCCCTGGTTTCCCAGGAAYGCAGCCAGGCTGCACAGGGCAGGTGTCTTTTCCCCTCCACACTTGCTCCCCTTTTCTCTCATGCACCGAGTCCTGGCCGGGGAAGGACAGAGCAGAACCCTGTTTTAGGTAAGGGGATCTCTTTCTGTCGGCCAAGAGAGGCAATGGCAAAACTCCTGCCTTGCACCAGTTCCAAAGAGAAAACATACTTTATGCTTCTCTGCTTCACAAAAGGCACAACAGCCTCAGAGCCTTTCTGCTTTTAAATTACCTTTGAACCAAGCTGGGGTTCTTGTAAGCCTCCTTCAGCTCAGTGTTTCCTCTCATCAGGGTGAAAGCAGCAAACAAAAAACCTTCATCAGCCCCCTCCATGAGTSCCACTGCTACAGGAGTAGGTTGCCCCTGGGTACATGGGACAGGTGCAGAAGAGGCCACAAAAACCKCTCTGGTCACTCTGAAAGGACTTCTACACTTTATAACTAGTTCTCTGAAAATGGGGAGTGTATATCTGCTGCTCAGATCACTCAGGAKTTACCTGCAGACTAGCTCTGTGTACAGAGACATAACTGGCTTTAAATATGAGGTTTCCATCTAGAGAGGGTATTCCACAGGATTTTCAGAATATTCCACATGGTCCATTCACCARCTAGATTCAGCTAGCAGTAACACCACTGAGCTTGGATGTTACCTAACAGGATTCTACATTACAAGCAAGGTAAACTGTGTTTCCATTTTCAGAATGAAATCCAGACATGTCTTCCGAGAGCAGTTCTGAAACTCCGCTCAAAACTGCTGACTTAGAACACACATGGAATTACACCCAAAGAAGGCACTGGCTCAGGTATGAGAAGCTCTGGAGATGTGAGGGATCATTATCAGGATTTCTCTGTCACTGTGCCTGCCCAGAGACAGCACCACACTGACATGATTATCCCATTTCTCCTCCAGGCTGTGCATTTTRCAGGCTCCCACCTGCATTCCACCCTGTGCACAAATGCCATGTGCCCAGGGCTAGCAGCAGCAGCACTGCACCAAAAGAAAACACAGCTTGGTTTCAAAAGGTCATGAGAACTGCCTTGGCTCTGCAGCAAAAAAAAGTACTGGAAGTGTTGGGTGGGAGAAAAGATTTTCTGCTTTAAGCACTCCTGCAATTAAATCCTTCTGCAAAACACATAGTTTCTTCTAGTAAGTGGAGGCTCAAGGGGTTCTGAATTTAAATTAACTTCCTGAGCAAAAATAAATTAACATTATCTAGCTCCATTTYTTTCTTCATGATATCCTGCAATTATAAGGAACTTTATCAAAACCACTAAGCAYAGAGTAAGGGGTCCTTAAGGAAGCTCACAAAATCATCACTGTACCTTTATTTCAAATAAGAGTGAATTTGATTTTATACTTCAGCAAATAAGAATATATTCAGAAAATTAGCTCAAATACAATGCCTTTTTTTTTCTGGTATTAAAAATAACGTATTTTCTCTGTGGATTTTCCACCTAATTAAAGACCAGACATTAATTAATGCATAAGCACCACCATTTTGTCAAACAAGTAATAAAGCACACCAAATACTATAATGCATCTTGCCCTTTTATTGTGATGTATTATWGACAAAGAGAAGTACAGAATAATCACTCTGTTACAACCACAAAGTTGCAGTGTCACTCTGATCCCTTTGGGAGTCAGACAACATCCACTTGTCATTCATTCCACCTTTTTATCRTAACAAGCTGTATATATCAAAACTCAACTGTGAGCAACCATTTTTTCTAAATAAAATCATGAACAAAAACCCCCCAGTTCTTGTTAACAGGACTTTGCAAGATTCTTTAGGGTACCAGCAGGATAAGCATGCACAATAGCAATKCCAAACCATAGACATGCTGCATCCTGAAAAGGGGAGCTGTGCTGGAAAAWTCACAGGTTCAGTGCTGGGACTCCATCTCCTGCAAGAAGCTGTCTCAAAAGCTGTGAGCTACTTTAGTTCAAWTCCAAGTGGGAGTAAAGTAGCTAAAGGCTGGTATTTTGCAAGGGAGCTGTGTTAATCCTACTGTTTTCTTTATACAGTGAAATCTGGTCTGTGAGGAAAACCTCTATTGTTCTACTTACCGGTGCCACAGAGCAGCGTGATGCTACCAGAAGGGAGGTGATGCTGTGTCATTCTGCTTCTCTTGTACACAAAACAGGTCCCAATGACCTACAAAGGATTTTGCTGGAATACTCCACTGACAAAGCAGATTTCCKACTTGAAATGCAGGTGCTAGGAAGTTTTTCCCTGCTGAGAACCACAGGCCTTTCAAACAACTTTGGCAAAATATACAGCAACACRYTCCTTTGTGTTACTGAGAATGACTGCACACAAAATARTAAGTTGGCAGTGGATCATAGTTCCCTATTTCCCTGTGCCTGATGTTATATACAAAATGGGAGAGAAGCAGTTTGAAAACATACAGAGAGCTTCCACCCTAACTTACTGAGCAGGCTGAGAGCAAAATATCACAAACATCAGCCACTTACAGAAAGACAGACATAATAATAAGAATTACTCAAATTATTTAAAAACCATTGCTGTTGATCCTGCTTCAAGGCTCTTGTTTGCACAGAAGTTTCTAGCCTGTACAGAGATCCTTGAGCAGATACACAAATCTCTACTTTGGGATGATGTTTTAAGCCCAAAGAAAAATCTGTTATTGTCAACAAGAACTTTCCATTAGGGCTGTTTTCTGTTTTCCTTCCCAAAATAAAGGAAAAAAAGGAAAACAGAAAGGATTTGCTACTCTTTTTTAAAGAGTAACAAGGCACGGTCTTGTTGTCTATTACAACTACACTGCCTAAATTGTTTTGTTCTCTCTCATCTCACGCTGACTGCAGCAGGAATACCAAAAACAGCAGCACTGTCTCGCATCATGATGGAGTGTGGAGTCCACACAAGAGCTAAGGACCATTTTGGTAGAATTTCAGTATTTCCCAAAATACAGTTTACAAGAGACTCCTGGGCAGGCAGGCGTTGTGCAGGCTCTCTGCCAAAACTCTCTGTAGAGGCCAGTTTGAGTGGTTCAATCCAGCATGTGATTTGCTTAATGAAAGACACTTCTCTAGAAGATTTTGGCAGACGCAATCAGTTCAACTGCCAGGCGGTATTCATGTGATTACAAATGTTACTGATCACATTAGATACTTAATAAATCTCTCCAGAAAGATCACAGCTACTGTGCTGCTCTGAAGAAATTAAAATCATGAGACAGATTACTGTGTTTGCCGTGCACTGGACTATTGATACCACTGGGAAAAAAACCCCTTCCTTGGACTGCCAARCAGTCAGTGATAACTGTTAATTTCTACATAAAGTCAAGTCTGCTTGTTTGTAAATGTTTATCTATGCATCATGGCAAAGTAGCTTCCTTTTCATGTTATTCTTCTGTTAATACATTAAGAAATTTTATTCCATTGACTTTTACTCCATTAACTTTTCATCTATGGCAAATTACATAAGTTGAGAGGTTCGCCTGAGAGTCCAAGGACAATTTTTGGTTTGAACCACCAAAAAAACAGGATACTATCCTTTCATAAAACCCATAAGCAAGACTTTGGCACTGTTTCTTCTGTTGACATTTCAGCAGATGCAATATCACATAGAGTAATGATAAACCACAACAAAGCAAAAATAATCTAACTGAGCTATACCTGTTTTGATAAAAATGCTTTTCCTTATGGTGGAGCACAACTTGCACTCTGTATCTTCCTGTAATTTACTGAAGAGTATTTTAAAAATGAATAAATGTCCATTGGTCAAATCCCAGTGCTCATTTCAGTGTATTGCATGAAAGCAATCACACAGGCCTCTCTTTTCTGCTCTCAGGAGGAGGGTTTCTGTCTGAAAAAAAAACCAAAAAAAACATTAAATCAAAGAACTGAATATATCACTTTAAAAGAGTATATAATTGATTAGATCTAATCCCTCTGCACAGCTGTAGCCAAGGTGCTCTGCTGAGTGAAAAATCATAGTTATTAGTGCTGGTTTTCATCCRGAAAAATGATGAAATGAGTATATTCAGAACTGAGATGCAGGGAGAGTATTTTTATAGTTTGAATGTTTTCATTTTCACAGTTAACTTCTAGGGAGTGGGCTGTCAAAATTATTAAAGTTTCCTTTATGAGCACTGCGACAAATTCCRCTTTCAGCTGCACTGCTCTTAATTCCTTCGTGGTGATTGATGGCTTCCTCTTGACGATGCCTTCAGTACTGTATAATTTAATTGCACCAGAATGCAAGTGCTGAGGAGCCAGTTGTGCTCTCAGTTACACYGCTGTTTCTCTAGAATAACTCTGAGTTGAATCCAGCTGTCAGTCAAACCCTGTTGTCTGAAACTCGTAATCGTTCAGGGCAGATCTAGGTCTGAGTGTGTGGTTCCTATTTTAACTTGAGTTATTTTACTGACATTTGCCTTATYATCAGTACTTGAGCAAAACCTTAAAAACCATTCTCTATGTACATYATTTAAAGTTATTTGCTGTTGTATTTGGAGCTCCTTAGTGGAAAAGCATTTCCAAGCTTTTTTTTCTCTGTATACAGAGGGAAAAATTAATTTTAGATCTTTAAAATCAAATATCTTAAATATTTTGTGGGTCATGGTCACACTTTTTGAGAAACAAAGGATGATTTTTTTTAATGTCTCCATCATTTCAGAAGTCAGTTTCTCAAAATTGTTGGTTGAAGCCATCTACATCAGCAAATGCAATTGTGACTGAAAAGAAACTTCTTCCTGAGCATATCTTGTGGTTTACACCCTGTGGTCTGTGGTCCCTCAAGCAGTTTKCAGACTGGCTTTGAAGAGTTCCTTGCGGGGAGAAAAAAATAATCTAGCGGGCTGAAATTCACTGTGAACAGGTTTCTCATCTGCACTGCAAACCCTCATTAAAGGTTGAAGCCCACTAGTTAAGAAATTATCTCAAAGCTCCGGGAAACAACAACGTCTTCAGCCTGCTGGTGTTCCTCTGACTTGATAGTCCTGACAAATTAGACACAGCAAAGGGCTAATTAACAAAGACAATTTCCAAAGGAGTAGCTGGGTGCTCCTGTATGGGCCCCACTCTTCTCCTGCCTTGCTTGGGCAGCAGTACCTCTGTCCCCCAGAGTGCCCACTCCCTCCCATTCATTTCTTGTTCTCAGACTGCAAGCTTATGCAGGACAGGCTGCTTCAGAATGGCTTTCCCTCCCTTCCATAACCCCATATCCTTTTCAACTCAAACTTTTGACATCCACCTTTGCATTAAAGAGGACTTGTTCTCATTCCCTCCCTGCTTTCACTGATCAGCTTAGCACAACCAGGTGCTGTTAAACGCTGCTCCCCGCTCACACAATGAAATCTTGGATGAGTGAATGCTCCCATTGTTGGGAGCCCAGGAGAAATCATGGAATCATCTTAACATCAAACAGGCTTATTGGATTTCACTGTAATGCCAACAAGCTGTCACTGCTACCACAAACTCTGCCTGGGCGTCACTCAGGACTATTTACAGGCAGGAAGAGCAGCTCTGGGAGCACTCAACTGCAAACTGAAAGACTGTGAAAGAGAAGTATCAATTACAGAAATTAATTGTGGCTTTGATGACATTGGCATAGAAAGTCCCTGATATGCAGGAGCAGTTCTGTAAGGGGCTTGTAGCAACMATTTCCAAGAGTTATTAAATGAAGTTATTTGTGTGTAAAACTTGAGAAATTACCGGTGGTCAGCATGAGCCAAGAATCAGCAGCAGAATAAGGACATGGAAATATACCTTCCAGAGTATAGAAGGCCACAGGGTGCCATCCGTGGGGCCTTGGCTGCTGCATTTCACTTTAGAATCTCTGTATCACTCAATAATTTGTATTTAACTGAGGCATTTCTGATAGAAAGTGCTTTGGAGTCTCAATCCAAAGGCTGGGAAAGGTGTACAGTAAMACAGCCTTTATTTACCAGTAGCATTAGACAGTTGTCTAAGGGTGGTTCTGTTTGATTTTGTGAAGCACCGTTCCTGTGCCTCTTGCTGTGTGACACTGGGACCTGTCTCTATTGGTGCCTTGGCACGTCAGGCCTGCCCAGCTCCTCACAGAAACAGAAATTCATCCTGTGGCACTCTGGCAACAGCTTTTCCCTTTATATTTGCCTCACCTCCTCCAAGGCAGCGCTGCTCTCTGATGGGCAGCATTCTCAGTCTCTCTCCAGACAGAACAGACATTACAGACACATCTGAGTATCCTGTCAGTGGAATTAAGGAATTGTGCWGCCTCTGTTGCATTCAAAAAAATCTTTAACTTCCCATGGAAATTCTCCTGACAGTATAAGAACCCGGACAGCTGCAATTGCACCTGGYCTTGACATGTCATGTGTAGGTAGAAAACATTCAGCTGACCCTAATCCAAACAGGTGGAGCCCTGCTATGCACCGGAAAAGCTCAGCACAGCTGCTGGAGGTAAAGCCCCTCTACTGACACTTCACCACTTAAGAATTATTTATTGTTAGTCCAGTGCATGGGAAACTTTTGGAATGTAACCCACGCTCAGAGCATTGTCCTAATCAGTTTACTACTGATAGTTCAAGAAAGCTGAAGTCGCCCCAACATTATTGTGTAGGGCCTGACACGTTTGCCCAAGGTCACAAGAAACCAAAGGCAAAGCTACATAATTGCTTTTCTGTGTTACGGTTTGGGACACACAATTGATTTCTGTCCCTTTGGTTGGCTTTGCTGTGAATGACAACTTGAGCTGAGTGTGGCTGTAGAGGAGCAAAGAGCCCTTCTCACCTGCCAGGAGAGATGGCCCTGCTCGAAGGGAGGAGAGGGAGGACAAGGCGTGGATGGAGGGGCTTTGTTAGAGGAGAGAGACCTCTTGCCTCTTGAAAACTTCAGACAACACCAGAGCCACTGTGGTAAATCCTACCCCAGTCAGTTTGCACATCTGTGAACCCACATGTGTGTGAATTGCTAAAATCAGGGCATTTAACACACCCTCATCYTGTTCCCTGACACCTCTGCAGACTGGCATGTGAAGGGGCAGAATCCCGTGTGCTGTGACAAATGCCCGAGCAAATGTGCTTCCCCGTTTTTATGGGATTATCAATCCATCAGCAAGGAGTGTGTGTGTCCTTCCCTCTCCTCTGCCAGCCCTGCCTCCCGTTCCCTTCCTGCTCCTGCCCAGTGAACAGCCAGACCACAGCTTGGAAGCAATGCTGTGAGGCAGAGAGTAAACCATCCTTCTTGTTCTTCTCCCCTTCCTACATCTTTTTTCCTTCTCTGTTTGGTGCAGGGACTGTCTGAGGTAATTCCTTAGGCTGTTAGGCAAGAAGTCAGAATGGATGATCATTAATGAACCTCTGCAGACTGTGAAAAATAATCCGTGCCTGCTATAAACCTATTTGCTGAGATGGGAGTGAGTCAGCAGAGATGTCATGTCTGCGGTACCCAGACAGGCGAACCCGACCGCCGGGAGATGAAGGCTGGGGGAAAGCAAAGCCTGTGGAAACACATACCCGGGTGTCGAGGCTGTACGCCGTCTTCTTCAGATCCTGCAACGCCCTCTGCATGAACTCGAACGCATGGCAGTCAACGCAGGGACGGCCTGGGGACACGGGCAGAAGAAGACATCACTGTCACAGCAGAAAATTTGGAGTTTAGCAGTACAGAGGAGGAATACTCAGGGATCTTGCCAGGAGAAACTTTATTTTACCAGGCGCGTTCACCTGCATCTGTGCAAAATTAGGGCTGCCTCTATCTATGTTGGTGCCAATGGGAGAGGATCAGCAAAAAACACCAAGAGAACTTTGCTGTGTGTGCTTTTCTGAGCACGGCCCAGACCTGACTCTGCCTGCTGCTTCAGCCCCCAGCCTCTCCCTTTAAAACCGAAATCCTTACCCCTCCTCAGACATAAGTTAATTCTCAACARATACACTGAAAATAGCAGTTTGCAGTGGTTCAGGAACCAGACAGGCAGGTCTGTTTTTACAGGAGCTCTTGCAGAGCAGCTTGGCCAGGGACAGTGCCAGATCTGTATTTGCTTCCTTTCACCTGCTGCTGTATTTTTTCTCTGCCAGGAATGCAAAGCATCCCACTGGCTCTGCAGCTGCTGCCAGCGTGTGTGCACAGAGGGGCAGGGCAGGGAAAAGGCAGAGAAGGGGAGGAGGAGAGGACTTAGGAACAACTCAAATGGCTCATTTCTGAACCTGGGCATCTCTGCTCTGCCAGGAGTCACCCTGCACTGACACCCTGCACTGATCCCTGACTATTCGAAGTTAATGAAGTGTGAGATTTCAGAGGAAAAAATCACAGATACTGGAGGAGATACAGGGAGAACGGGGAAGGAGAATGTTTCACACTGATCACAGAGCCCTCATGTTGGGGGAAGTACTGAAATCCTTGTTCACATGCAGCCATTTGTGCTGCTCTACCAAAGCAAATAGGTACAGAACATCAGAACAGCATCACTTGCAAAGGCTCTGCCTCTCTCCAGGCACAGGAGTAGCGACAGGATGGTTTTGAGCACACTTTAGAGACACTCAACCTCCTCCTGCTTTCAGTATTTCAGTAATTTTAYTGTTTCCACTTCAGATCACGAAGCAGAGCCCTTAGAAAGAACCTGCACGCTCAGACTGTTGTCAGCAAATCCATCATTTGCTCTGTGTCAAGCCCTGATTCCTCCCCTCGCTCTGGTCTTCTCAGAAACCTCCTGCCCTGGCTCCACCTYGGGGAGGTGCTGCGTGCCCTGAAGTGCTGACAAGCACCAAAATGTTCTCAAAATCAGGACCTCAAGGAGAAAATAAAAACAACCCTTCAGGTGATAAATGAATGTCTCCCRTTTCTGCAGTGGGGAGAAAGCACTTTTGAGGACAGCCATGAATTCCATAATCTGTCACTGCCTGTCACCCAGGAATTCTTCTCAGGCCTTTGTGAAAGCTGTGATGGGATGGCTGTGTGGGATCATTCGCTGGTATTTACRACAACTGAGTGCTCCTGTGTGGGCAGGGAGCTGGTGGAATGGCACAACCATGACAAGTGGTCATTTCACTTCTGCCAGCCCTGGGAAAGTGGCTGCCCTGGGGTCAAAGCAGCTTCTGCAGAAGGGTGGTGGCACAGAGGACCTGAATGTGTGACACATCTCTGTGTGTCCTGAATCAGCACCTGCAGAGCTCCTAACATGGCACTGSTCTCCAAAGGGACAGTGCAGACACAGCCAGGTTCACCACATAACAGGATATTCACTTTTTGATGTMATTTCTTGGGCTGTGCTCCATGGTGGAGGGGCCTTCTCCAGGCACTGCCATCTCTGGGTCAGGTCACCAACCCTGCCTGCTGGAGCCAGTAGCAAATAGTAGATACTTAAGGAAGATGTAAGAATAAGTGTCTAGCAATGTTCTTCTAGCCTACCAAGAGGCTGGAGGATATCCTGCGTCTGGCTGGTGTTTCTACATCTGATAAGCCCTCCATGGATTTTTCTCCCATTAATTTGCACTGCTGCTTCCTGAATCCATGTAAACTTTTGTCACCTGCAACATCCTGTGGCAGTGAGTTCCACAGCTCAGCTATTCACTGAGTGAACAAAATACCATTCCTGTCTGCTCTGAAGTTGACATCTGCTGCTTTCATTTCCTGCCTCTCATTTTTGCAGTGGAAGATCCTGTTATTAAACAATCACCAACTTTGTCCCATTTATGACTTTCATGTTCTCCATCGCCCCCTGCCTTGGTTTGCTTTCCAGAATGCAGAGCTGAGCTGCTAATCTGGCCTATCCAGGTGGATTTGATCTCTCTTCATGCTCACTATACTTTCAGCAAGGTATCCATGGACATTTCCCCAACATAAATATGTCTAAGCATCTGTTTTTCCAAACAAACCTAAGAAAGGGCTGTTTCCAATAGGAGCAATCCCACCATGATTTCTGTCCTTGGCTATGGCATCTCACACTTCCACTCTCTCCCAGCAGGAGTGACAATGCAGCTCCTCAGTCAGCTGGAGTGCTGATATTTTTCCCCAGATCAGATTCTGAATGCCCAAATTCTGGGGCCAGCACAAGAAATTGTGCAAGGAGAGGAGGGCAAGTTATGGAGAGAAGAAGGGCAGAGGCAGCACAGGCTTACATCAGCTTAAAGCAGTCATGAAACCAAACCTTAAGTCACATCATAGCAAAGTACAGCAGAGTGCTATTAATTCCTTGCTGACAGCTGGAAACAGACTATCTTTCACAGGGAGACTTAACAGGTTTGTGGATTAACATAATGAGAATTATCAAGAGTCGGCTGTAATTCTTTAAATGGCTCCTGTCAGCACGAAGACTGTGTGTTTCTTTGTGTGTTTGGGGTGACGAAGGGGAAGAGAAAAAATATATTTCTTGGCTTCTTCTTGGTGAAAAACTTGAACTGAAAGCACTGTGTAAGTCTAATGTACTTTCCCTTGTGTACACTAGGTGTTTACTCTTTGTATTTCATGCACCTTGGTTGATGAAAACAGACTGACCACCTTCAGTCTTCAGATTCCATATTTTAGCTTTCACAGTGGGTGATCTGGGCTATAAAAGCAATGGGAGGTCAGGAAAATAAGTTCTTTTTTTTTTTTAGTGGATTGCAGAGAATTCGATATTTAAAGGAAATAATCTGCAAGTATTAGAAGCGCCACTTCAAACTTGAACAGTCTTTTGCATATGCAAAGGGCTGTGYAGAAAGTATAAGGACACAATTTATCATTGCTAATTAGAATTATTCATAAAAAGCTGTGCCTGGCTCTGTGAGTGGCAGAGAGCAGGGGACAATGTCCCGAGCCAGATCTCAGTGGCACACACGGGACAGGATGTCTCTGCARTGCTAAGGAGGACTGTGACTCACTCTCATGCTTCTCTCCTGTGACTCCTGCACCTCCCACACTCCMCGGAGCATCGCTGCCCCTCTCCTGCTCGTGATGCTGCAGGAAGGACACATTCCTCCCAGCAGGTGGGAGAGAGACACTGTGTGGTCCATCTGGGAATGTTCCTGCTAAAGGCACGCTGCCAGCGCCCTGTCACACACCTGGGAGCAGGGAAAAGCAACGAGCACCAACCACACAGCTCTGCCCTGCAGGAGGACACTCAGTATGGTCCATGTCCATCCCATATCCCTGTTAAGAACATGGACTCGAGCCCCCTTTCCCTCTCTGGGTCATCCAGGGTCCCACAACCAGTAAGGACCCAAATGTTAACAATAGGGAAGATGTGTGCTCGTGCTCCCTCAGTGGGTCAGTGCCCCCTCAATGGGTCAGTGCCACCTCAATGGTCAGTGTCCCCTCAATGGTCAGTGCCCCCTCAATGGTCAGTGTCCCCTCAATGGTCAGTGCTCCCTCAATGGTCAGTGTCCCCTCATTGGGTCAATGCCCCCTCAGTGGGTCAGTGCCCCCTCAGTGGGTCAGTGCCCCCTCAGTGGGTCAGTGCCCCCTCAATGGTCAGTGTCCCCTCAATGATCAGTGTCCCCTCAGTGGGTCAATGCCCCCTCAATGGTCAGTGCCCCCTCAATGGTCAGTGCTCCCTCAATGGTCAGTGTCCCCTCAATGGTCAGTGCCCCCTCAATGGTCAGTGCTCCCTCAATGGTCAGTGTCCCCTCAATGGTCAGTGCCCCCTCAATGGTCAGTGTCCCCTCAGTGGGTCAGTGTCCCCTCAGTGGGTCAGTGCCCCCTCAATGGTCAGTGCCCCCTCAGTGGTCAGTGTCCCCTCAGTGGGTCAGTGTCCCCTCAGTGGCTCAGTGCCCAGGGGGATAAGATCCTTGATGAGAAGTAGCCACTGGAGCATCAAGCAGGAAAAGATGCAGGAATGTCTGTGCCAGATGGCATCAAAGTGAGGGCCCTGCCCAGTGTTCAGTCTCCCCTGATSTACATCTTTTGAGGAATATTGAAAGTCTAGGAGCATTCCCAAACCTTGAAGCAGCTGGCATGGGACAGCTCATCTCTGGAACAGTGAGCTCTGTTTTSCAGCTGGCCTCCTGTCATGGACACAAGTGTGCCAGGGTCCATCCTAGCAGGTCACTGCCGTGTCCCCATGCCAGGGGCACTGGTTATAGATGAGACTTTCCTGGCCAGCCATGGGTGCCTTGGAACATACAAGAACAGAGGAGGGATGTGTTCCTAAAGACCCTCCCAGCTCTCAGGAATATGCTAAGGCAGCTCCTGAGCCAGAAGAAATGCTGTTCTATCTAGCACCCCCTTACAGGAGTTTTTGTCCCTTGCATTTAACCAATCAGTTCTGCAATCTCAYGCAAACTTTTAGCATCCACTGTCCTACAGGAAGTTTCACAGATTAACTGTCAGGAAGAGCCCGAACAGGCAAAGGAAAATGTCGAGAGCACTTAGCAGCTATGCAGCATTCTCTCAGCTTGATGACAAGGAGCATCAGGAGTCCCTTGAGGCTTTAAAACTCTGTCCCTGCAGCCACCCAAAACAATTTACAATTCACCATCAGCTGACTGTCTTGCTCCTGGCCTGGTCTCAGACAGAAATAGCAGCAATATGTTTTTGTAGCAACGCTCACAGCCTCTGTTCCTTGGGATGGGCAGTGTCTCTCTGCAGGAACACTGCCACAGAAACCCTCTGACCTGGCCTGCATTCCACACTCTCACATGCAGGAGTGAGACAGGACAGGGAATTTTCCTCAAAGGCTGTTCAAGGGACTCTGCAGCCTGGCTAGAGGATGGTAAAAAGATGGTAAAAGCACTCCTTGCTACTGTAAAAAGGATGGGACAGATTTTTAGCAGGGCCTGTTGCGATAGGACAAGGGGTAATGGTTTTAAACTAAAAGAGGATCAATTTTAATTAGTCAAGGAAGCATTTTTTTTTACTGTGAGAATTATGAGACACTGGCATAGGTAGCCCAAAGAAGTGGTAAATGTTCTATCCCAGGAAATGTTCAAGGTCAGGTTGAACTGGACTCCTGAGCATTTTGATCAAGTTGAAGATGTCCCTGCCCATGGCAGGGGGTTGGACTAGATGAGCTCTAGAGGGCTCTTCCCACCTTTCTATGATTTTATAGTTATGTGAGRCTTGGGTCAGAAACCCTGGCCAAGAGTTTTGTTCTACAGAACAAATGGGAATTTTCACTACAGAAGTAGAACGAGAAACCACTGTACACTTTTTCCCAAATGTGTTGACTTGCCTCTGCTAACACAGACACACAAAGGGTACAYACAATTTATTCTCCAAGCCTGATTTCTTTTTAAGGAGATAATATGAACTAGTCATCACATAACTTATTAAAATTAATGAGTGCCTAGAAAACAGACACAGAAAACAGAGGTGAGGTCTGGTTTAGAACAGACCAAAACTTAGCACTAATAAAAAAAAAAAGAAGAGAAGGAAAAAGAGGGAAATTCAACATCTAAATCCTGTGGAGACAAATGCAAATTTATTTGAAAACTAGTAATGGAATTAATGGAGAATAAAATGCAGTGATGAAATCAGATCTTGTGTTAAATATTTTGGTAGTCATATAAAAAGGTAGCTGTCATACAAAGCAAGCATGACTAAGAATTAGAAATTCATTTTTATGCAATTATATTTGATTTCTTTTCCCAAAAGGCATTTTTTGTTTCTGCTGAGTGGCTACTTCTGTCACCAAAACACCCTGGGAACATTGACTCCATCCCCTAATAACTTTGAACCATCGCCTCATTTAGGAGCTGAGAAAGTTYAGACTCAAAATGACAGAGGGAGCTCATATAGAGCTGTGATCCAAATTCAAGAGCTCCCATGATGTGCTTAAGCTAGTCTGTCCTATTTATTTATATTTTAGCTTTGCAGTATTTCAGAAATTTATGTTCGCTTTACAAATGCACTGTTTGGGTAAACATCCCCTGTGCTGATCTGTAGCAGTTACAACAAAGTTGAACTTGACCTATTGTTCCAACCAAGTACTAAAATAAGCAGGATAAAATGCCCCAGCAGAAATACACACAAATATTCTCTTAAYAATGGGGCATCATTATATTATGTGTATTGTGGCAAATCTGGAAATGAAATGCTCAAGAAGCAGATCTAAAAGACCTGCAAATGAAGAACCTGAATACAAGTTCAGATGAAAACCAGAGTATGCAGTTAGCATTTTTTTCCTAAATAGCTATTAATTCTTTGCTTGCTTGCTGTTTCTATGACTTGTGCTGGCACGGCACAAACTCACGGTCACTCCCCCGTTCATGAGGCAGCACAAGGTCCCTGTGGTGCTGAGGGTGCAGGCAGGACAGGGTGCAGCAGGTACCTACTTTCGGCAGGGATGGCACTCCAGGAATTCTGGCCAGCCCCCACCAGAAATACACACAAATATTCTTTTAACAATGCTCAGATTAGTAGGACATCATGTGTATTGTGGCAAATCTGGAAAAGAAATGCTCAAGAAGCAGATCTAAAAGACCTGCGAACAAAGAACCTGAATACAAGTTCAGATGAAAATTAGAGTATGCAGTTAGCAATTTTTTCCTAAATAATTATTAAGTCTTTGCTTGCTTGCTGTTTCTATGACTTGTGCTGGCACAGCACAAACTCACGGTCACTCCCCCATAAATGAGGCAGCACAAGGTCCCTGTGGTGCTGAGGGTGCAGGCAGGACAGGGTGCAGCAGGTACCTACTTTCGGCAGGGATGGCACTCCCGGAGTCCTGGCCAGCCCCCACCAGGCTGGCGCTGAGCACAGAGAGCAGCAGGATYGCCACTCGCACCTCGCTCCGGACGGACGGCAGCGCCATCGCTCTCATCAATGATTCAAGGTGTCTTTTCTGCCTGCAACAAGGAGGAGAAGCGGTGAAAATCAGCACTCTGCTCCCCGCACGCTCCTCACAAAGCGGCGGATGAGACACGACGAGCGCAGACCCCGTGCCCACACCGACCCACTCGCACACAGCACCGCAGGAACATGCCATGGGCTCGCCAGCACCCCAAGGATCAGTTGGCCCTGATCAGTACCTGATCTTTCCCTTCGCCCGTGTGCCAGACCCTCGGAGCAGCTGAAGCGAGCAGGCGAGGCTCCAGCATCCACTGTGAGCATGCGCCCCTCCTGCATCCCCCTTCCCTGATTGGGGTCATTGCCATGGAGATTTGCTATGGCAACTCTGAAAAATTGGAGCTGCCAAGTGGAGGAGAAGATTTAAAGGGACCACAGTGTGATGGATGGTCACTGCTATGCTCCTCCCCTGCTCCCAAAGGCCGTGCCCTCTCCTTGGCAAGCACTGGCTGCTGCCACCCACATAAGAGGGTCTTGGGCAATTTTTGTGTTTGTTGCTGTTATTCCCAACGGGACTGTGCTGAAATACACAGTTCCCATCCTTTGCTTTAGCTGTAACTCACTTAAAGTGACATGTCATTCTGTGAGATGTCAAATGAGATGAAAATTCAAAAGTTTGCTTGGATAAACAAAGTTGCAGGGCCTGCTGATGGTACCCTGTACTTTGGGGAAGAACCCACTGGGGTTGTTTAACTACACTGAAAATGAAGCCTTGTGGATAACAACACCCCTGGCACAGGGACMAGCCATGAAAAYGCACAGCATCACACTGGATAACCAYGATAAGAGCYCAGCCAAAACMTGCACACCTACCTGCTTGYCCCAGAGCATGATTAAAGGCTCATTTTGCAACATCTGTTCAATTCATGGTGTTGTTCTCTCACAGAAGGACATTCCATCTTTCACCAAGGAGYAGGCCCCAGCCTTCCTGCTCTGTACAGAAAAACCAACCTGCCAGGTTGTTCCCAGACACAGACACAATATATCCATGGCTCTTTCAGCCCTAGAGAGAGTCACCAGCACTGCACTCTGCTTCTATTTAACTTGTGCCTGTGGCTTCTTCAGAATTACCTCTTACAGCCCTGCCTTCAATGCTTGTGCTTTTGAATCTGGTTAGTTTAAGGTCCTCTCACAGGACTTTCTGGAAAATCAAACTTGCCTTGGAATTGCCTCTCTTGCAAGAGAGGATTTTGCAGGGGGCAGCCCAGAGTGGTGGAAGCAATTCCAACAGGAATGAGATGYTGCCAGAATTTTAGCCCACAGTGCAACTGAAACTGAAATTCCCTTGTGTCCAGATGAAGGTCTTTGTCAGTGGGATCTGCATGAGGTGGGTCAGGGCACACATATGAACCCAAATGTCTCCACTGGCTTGATGAGAAGTTGAGGTTCCTGTCAAAGTGAGGTTGTGTGAGATGGACCAGTTTAACATTGTTTGTTTCTTCACAGATCTTAAAGGATGCCTGTTAAAGGAGCAGCTCCATAAGAGCCAGGGTATGAACAATGTMCAGCTTGACTGTGCACCCATCTAGAGCTGGTCACACAGTCTAGCCCTGATCTGCAGTTTTAAATAACATCAAATGGAAATTCTGGCACAAAATCCAAAWTCCTTGCTCTTCCATTTACACTGGCATGTGTGTTTCTCACCATACACTCATTATGGTCCCATGGCTCTAACCTACTTTTCATACATGAGTTTCAAGAAAGGGACAGGAAGGTTACCTACATTTGCAATAAGTTTTGATAAGTTAGAAAGCATTGTTTGTTCTAGCATGGTTTCAAGGTATCAGTATAGCCTTCTCTAAAATTGTAACTATTGTGACATCTGCAGTAGGGYATTCTGTATCCACCACCTAAGGAGTACAAGGTGTTATTTCAGTGCCATTTATACTACTGAGCTTAAAATAATGGTGGGGTTTTTTTTGTTTGGTTTTTGGTGGTTTTTTTTTGTTTGGTTTTTTTTTGTGTGAGGGTTTTTTTTGTTTTTTTTTTGGTGAGTTTTTGTTTGTTTGTTTGTTTTGGTTTGGTTTTTGTCTCAGTGCAAACATAAAACAACCAGACATTGCACTTACAGAGTGTGGCCAGTTTTTGTGTCAAATGCCAGGGTCTTTAACAAACATGAAAAAAGTTTCCATCTCCTCCTKCTAACAGAACCATGAGGTCCAAGATGTGTTTCTCAATTCACAGGGAACAGGAGCCAGTTTGCATGGAAAAGTTCCAGAAATCTGTGTTATTTTCCCGCCTCCAACAAAGCTGAAGAAGGGAGAAGCATAAAAGCATTTKTGTGACTTGCTTTGCTATTACATTCACTAAGGGATATCAGTGTTAAATTTACTTTGAAGGATGAGAAAATTACAAAAGATTCACAGAAGTCCATGTAGTGTCTGAAGAATATAATGGTGAATCCCAGAAGGCTGTCAGAAATATTTATCCCTAATTTTCTTTTTATATGGAGAATACACACCCAATAATTGTTTGCTAAAAGAAAAGGTTTCCTCCAAAGCAATTAGAATTAAAGGGAGAATGCTTAGTGAGGATAGACATCTGATAGCTTCCTTGGGAAATTTCTGACTGAAAATTAAGTGTTACAGATATTGAAATTTACATCTTTGAAGTAGAGGAAGAAAATTATATATCCAGTTAAAATTACATTAAAAGCCTGAATTGAATATGTGTGCACAAAAGCAAGATGCAGGYAAAAGTTCTGATTTTATAACAAACTGCTATTGCAGTCATGGGCACACATGACAAACRGGGCAGTTAATCCCATTTAACATGAAGTTTTACATTATTGCCTGCTCACATGGCCATAAACCCTTTGTTGGACTCAAACAGAAGAAAAAAGCACAGGCACAGAAAATCTGTGTCTGGTCAGTGTTCCCTGAATTACAGAATGGCAACAGAATAACCTCAGGCACAACCCCAGAAAGGCCAAGGTGCAAAATCAGATACAAACAGTGTGGAACATGAACAGCAAGAAAGCATCCTTTAGAACACAAGGGGAGTAAAATAAGTAAGGCAAAACTCAAGGGAGTTTATTCTCTGTTCAGCAGAAGGGGAAAGTTAATCAAGTTGAGGAAGTTAATCAAAAGTTAATCACATTGAGGAAGAGAAACTGGAAAATGGCACACAAGGCAATCTGCCATCTATCCCTGGGAATATTTTTGGAGCAATAATCCCATCAGTGTTTGTAAGAGTTTGAAAAACAAGAACTGGAGTTGCAAATAAGAGAATTTGTGAAGAATCAAGTCAAACCAGTTTGGTGTCCTTCTGTGGCAGAATAAGAGGCCTTGCAGATAASGAATGCCAAATTTAATCAACTCCAGGGCGATCTCTGTTGCTGTGTCACACAGCATTGTCAGAAGCAAATGAAGGAAACTTCTCRAGGCCAGCAAAACTGGCTGGGTCACTGTCCCCGTGGGAAGATGTGTCACATCTGGACTGCAAAGACTTAGGGGTTATTCAGCATTTCATTAGGCAACTGGATAATGAATAAGCACAGTGGTTATTTGAGATGTAACATCARCTTGGAGGTTATAAACAATACTGGGGGAAATGACTAGAATTCTAAATCAGGCAGACAAGGTGGAAAACAGGGTCTAAAAACYGAATAAAATTTTACAAAAATGAGAAAAGGGTGCTAGACTTCATCAGAAATAATCAACAGCTCATATTTGGAATGAGGAACAGCCCATTAAGTGGCACTTCTATGGTGAAGCTAGGGAGTCACAAGCTGAAACAGATTTACAATATTCTGTCATTCCYTCCAAAATCACAGTTATACTGGGATATAAAAAAAAAAGTGCAAAAGGTTGCCTTCAGTAGGCCTGAGCTGCAGGGCTATGTCTGGTTTGKTCACTGCAGTCCTAGAAACTATCAGAGACACCAACAGCAGCAGAAACAACCACAGGTTTAAATGGCATCCAACAGGCATAACCAAAGCCCCTGGAAAATTTCTTAAAAAYGAGGATGGCACTGGGATGGATTTCCTGTGGAAGACAGGGGAATATTTGAGCCTGTTGGTATAAATTAGACATCATTTGGGAATGGCATTGGGATAGTGGCTCTGCATAAAGACAAGGGAAGAAATGAGTGATTTTTTATCTATACCTTTCCCTTCCTGTTATTCCTGACTCTGTGAKTGAGAATAATTGTGTTCCCCAGGCAGTCACTTCCAGCTCTCTGTGTTGYAATTCCAGCACAAACACAGACACCCCTGGGAAAAATTCATTGCCCTTGCGTAGCATCTGAAATTCAGACTARTTATATCTCCTCCCTCGGTTGTCAGGGCAAAGGAAATGTTGTTTTTTTTTTTTCTGGTTTAAGCAAATGTGATGTCAGAACATTCCCATTTTGGGAAGGGTCACTGATAAACCAATTCAGAGACCTTTGGCTGCAGGGCAGTTACAAGAGCCCACAGTTTCTTAATCTGCCTTTAAATAAGTAAACCTCCATTTTGCCAATGAATTGAGAGGTGAGAGGCTTGTGGGCTGTTAGATAATTTAGCCCATAAATAGAATAAATTGTATTGCCTTTTTTTTCTGATAGCCACCCCGGGCCTGAAAAGGAATGAAAATTAAATCACCTTACACTTACCTTGTCCYTCATGTTAGGAGATAATGATTCACCTTTGTTTGATGGCTCAGTATCTTCTTTAAACACTAAGTCAGAAGTYTGGTGTGGGGAAAGAACCTCCCTCGTGAAATGACCAATTTGTTCTTGGCATCACTGCTTGACCAGTTCTCTATCTTAGAGCTTCCTGGAAAATCCTTCAAGAGTCTGAGCACAAGCTGAGCCTTGGTCAGACTGCGAGGCTTTGAGACACTGAAGCTGTCCCAACAAARTCCATGTGACACCGCAAAACAGAGATGTGGCTGCAAAAAGGGCAAATGACAGAAACTCAGCACTAAAATCCCTTGATGTAGGAACAAATCAACACTAGGAGGGCTCTTTCACCACAGTGTAAGATGTGGAAAGCACCCAGACTTGGTCGGTTCTCCAAAAATCAACTGAAGCCATATGTGGCAAGCATCTTTAAAGACTTTCAGAGGCCTAGAGTGCTTTAGCTAGGCAGGAGGGGCTGTGTCACACTGCTGTGAAATGAGGGTCAGTTCAGGCTTTTGGTTCCAAGRAAAAGTAAGAATCACTGGCAAAATACCAGTTTTTCCTGGTTTATTTATGGAGGCTTGCCCTGAACTGCTGGAAATCCAGCAAGCATCACTGGGCTGGACATTGGGTCAATTTACAGCAGAGGCAAGGGTTGTGTGCTGTTTGTGTGCTCTGAATGCCACTGAGGACGAAGCTGAKCTGTTTGCCTTGCTGCTGCCAACCTTATCCCTGTCTAGGAAGATATAAGCATGTCATTATTTCCTTGCTAGTGAATTGTGTGTAAAAACCCTTTCTGAGTTCATGTGTTTGGGAGGAAACTGTGGGCTGATATTTTAAGTGCTGGGGTCTGGGTACATTGTTCTGTGTCTACCACAACCAGAGGGACTGAAGGCACAGGCAGTTCTCTGCACAGCCTGTCTGTGCTTACAGAAAGGGCAGGTGGGGAGATCTCATTTTAGTTTAGAAGAGCTATTGACTTCCAGAGTATGGTTCAACCTTCCATGGCTAAAAAGGTGTTTGATTTTACATTGTATATAACCCAAACCACACTTTCAATGTACAACATACCAGCTGTCAAAAGGCATTTAAACACTGCTCAGGTCCCGCACCAGTACAAGCCTGAGTTGTGTGTTGGTTTTATTTAGTGCTGATGGCTGAAACCAGACACGGCTCACAGGCTGGACGCTGTGTTATGGTGCATAAATAGTCCAGGATGAATGCAAGAGCTGCTTGGGCAACAAGCCTTGTGTATCAAATTCACTGCATGGATGAAGTTCTGCTCTTTAAGAGGGGAAGAAAAATAGCCCACAACGTTKAGAACTCTGAGAGTTGACTTTTAGCACTGCAGGTGGTCTCCATGAAAGCCTGGGCTTTAAGCTGGACTCACAAATGTTGGTAACTCTGGTTTTGGTCCTGAAGTTTGTGTCTCTCCACAAACCCTGAATTAAACTTAAAAGCAGAGTGAAACTGCATGGTCATCTTTATAGGTTGCAGTCAAAAGATTAATAGATATAACCTCACTTAATCTGGGGAAGTTAAAGCCTATTGAGATATATGCAAACACTAAGTTTCACCTGGCTCATGCAAAAGCCACACAAAATGACAGATTTTGTCAGCACTGTTTGCCTAAATGAACACTGGTTTGCAAAAGTTAGTCCAGGTTTGGTATTAGCATGTATTTTCTGTTAGCAAATACTTCCATTAATTGGGATTAGATGAAAGTCTCTTACAAAGAAAAGCTCCTACACTTTCTATTTTGTAGCAAACTCCCTTAGATAAATATCCTTATACACATCAATATGTTATAAACACTCTTAGCACTTAAAGCTAAATAGATGCTGTGTTTTTCTCTTCCTCCAACAATTCACACAGGTCCTTAATTGCAAAAAAATTCCCAATGATGGGACTCCTTCATTTTTTTGTCTGTATTGTCTGCTGGCATTTGGATAGCCAGTTTATGGAATAGGAATAAAATAGAAATAAAATAAAAGAACTGGGTAAAAACAAAGTTTWAAAAAAAACAATTTGTAGAAAATAACTAGCAATTAGATGTAGCTCAGGGCTGAGGCTACCATTCTGTTTGCCTGAGTATGAACATTAAGTGCAGCTATAACGCACAAACACAGAATATTCAGATCCCCCCACATCTAAACAAAAAATTGAACACTGTTCTCCCTTGAAATCTGCATCCTGTTTGCACTGTGGAAGGGTCTAACATGCATCACCAGTCAGCAATCTTTGCAGCTGATCTGGACACTGAGAGAGATGAAGTATATGAAGAATAATGGCAGGGCTGCCAGTCCTGCCCCATCTTTAGACACTCTTGACAAAGAGAGCAATCTATAGYTTTGTCACTTAAATGACCAGAAAAGTGCAGTGTCACTTTGATTTAAMCAGCAAAAGGTTCTCAAAGCTAATGAAGACCAGCTGATGTGTTAGCAGGTTTCAGAAAGTGCATGGTTCAGAGCAGGAATCAAATGATGACAACCCTGACTGTGAGGAAGGAAAAGTGTAGGCAGATCAATRTAAAAATAGAATATCTGCAGATATTTGCATTTCCTTGCTCATGGCATCCATGCCTGGAACCCTTCTTCTTATGTTTTAAGCCACTTTTTAAACTTCAAGTGTCCTTGAAAATACCATCTCTGTCACTCCCATCACTACAAAGTCACAGCTGGAGCAGTAAGATGGTCTTGGAAGGTTAAGGAATATCTATGAGATGAAACTGAAAACCCATATAAATGAATACTRTGCTTGAATCTAGAGCAAGAGGCCAGAATATTTCACACTGTGATTTTTATTTAGTAAGGTGATGACACCTAAAGGGGTGATGGCCACTGGCAGTACAATTGACAGGACAACTTCTCTGCCTCAGACARCTTTCAGTGCAGTCAGAAAGCAAGAGGCACCACATAATATGGAACAGGGAATAAAACAGGACAAGGTGGACAGCRAGAAGGATACATAAGTGTTCAGATTACCCTATTCTATATGTGTATAACAACAGTTTGGATTTAACAGGAACATTGGGATTTTTAGGAGATAAAATGCACATCCTGTAGGAGGCACAGTGGTAGATTCCCACAACTGGAGCACACAGTAGGTCAAGAGCACTGTCCTCATATTTGCTCTGACCCTGCCTCCAGCAGGTTTTTTCAGTGCATCCCACCGCTTGTTTGCAAAGGGGCAGTAAACAGCCATTCTCTGGTCATTATGGTTTTATAAAATTCTATCATGCTCTTCAGCCATGTCTTCAATAGACTGAAGTCTCCCAGTCTGCACATTGCTTCTGTTTATCCCAGCTCCTTTGTCAGCAGTTTATATGGTTCTACTGTATTCTTGTTCTCTGTAAAAATGGTCTTGACTCTTTTCACTGTCATACTAAACCTGATTTTACATTTTCAAATTCTTCAGAAGTTTCTTTTCACTTGCCCAGAATAGATATTCTMCTTGCTGGGTGCAATTTCCAGACCTCCCTGCCAATCCTTTTTTCAGAACTGGTGGCATTTTAGCTGTTCTGACATTTTGGTGGTTTTGAACAAGAATACAGAACAGTCATTGAATGAAAAGAGAATAGGTAAGGTGGACTTACAAAGAGCATGCAAAAATCTCCACTAGGAAATATAATGATCCTGTTAGAGCTTCTGCAGACTGAAAGGAATCTTAAATTTTTCATATTCTGAGGAAGAGAATTATAAAATTATTTCCCTTTCCCCATCCATCCCTGTCCTGGCTCCTTTCTCTTGGGTCAACAGCCCAATTATGTTCCATGTTTCACTTCCCCATTTCTAACAAGGTGAATCATAAAGTAGAGATGTAGCAAAATGACTGAAGGAAAATATTTCCACATGGCCCGATTTTCTTTTGTTCAAGCCATTGTCTGTGCAATCACCAAGGGAAAAATTCATGAAGATCTATAGGTGTTTCCATCTGGCAAACGTGGCTGGGTTCCTGCCCACACCTGGAACAACCCAGTGAAATTGCAGCAGACTAGGGGATAATCCACAGAATAATTCAGCTTCAGGAACAAAGCTTTCATCTGAAACTGAGCTGTTCTGGGACTTCCTCCAAGTTCTGTGACAGGAATGTTGGCTTTTAGGTAAAAAGAGGCCCTTCTGCACAATGTTTTCCCTGGACAGGTGAATTCCTCTTGCCTGGGAATGAGATGCTGATGTTGCTCAGCACCATGGTCACTCACTCCATGGGAAATTGGAGGGTCACTCATTGCTCTAGCAGTGCTGTCACCTGGACTAAAGGGGCTGCAGACCTGAGGAGTGTCAGCCCCAGCACCCACACCTGCAGTGACTACAGAGTCACCAGGATGGGGGGCCTGGAGTGCCCTGAGAAATCCCTGGGACTAGAGGGAGGGCAGTGCCAGAGTGAAAGGGGGAATGGAGGCTGAAATGGAGAGGAGAGAGAAGACAGGTCCAGAGCAAAGASGGGGAACGAAGCCAAGCTGGAACAAGATGGGAATGAGCCAAGTGCAGCAAAAGCCAAGGAGCTCTGAGAAGCCATTCTGCTTCAGCCAGGACCAGCTGAAGCCCTCCAAAGGAGGCTTTGCTCCCAGAAATCCTGAGTGCTTTGCCATGCTTGAGTAAGGACAGTTGTCCCTTCCCACTCTCTGCGAGGRGAGCTGCAGGTGAGGCTTGCAGTGACTCTGGCTTTGCCAAGCAGCCCAAAATGAGCAGRGCCAGTGCCCCCATGCTGTGTGAACAGACCTAGTGAAAAAACACACAGCACAGCTGCTCCTGGTGGGAATGTGGAAAAATAACATCAGAATCCCCTCTGCAGTTCACACTGTGCTTCTGTGCTGGCCCATGTCCTGGCCACACACAAAAGGGCATCCTGCACTTCTCAGTGTACAGGAATTGGTTTTCCAAGCTCTGGACAGGTTTGGAAAGCCACTCCGGGTCCCTTTGGTGTTCTCCTGCTCCCCCAGCTGCTTGTTACCACACCTAGAGCTGCAGAGGCAGAGCAGTAGTTGTTTCCTCTCTCATCTTCTTCCAGCAAAATAACACCAATTAAATTAAAGAAGCAAGACCCCAGGCAGGAACTTTCTTCCAAATTCACCTGAAGAGATTTTTATCTTCAGATGTCCCATCCACTTCTCAAGCCAGGTCTCAGTGTTGGAATGGTTTCAGATAKCTCTAAATCACATCAGAAAAACTCCAAGCACCTACTCAAAGTGCTCAGCCTACTTCAGGCTCAGGAGTGGCCACAATATCTTAACAATAAAGGGGGAGAGGTGAGAATAAAACAAATCTCAACTTTCAGGTACAAAAGTTTTTTCTTCATGCCTGAAACAAAAGGAGCAGTTTTCAAAGGCAACTGCAAAGGAAAACCAAAGCAATTCAGAGATCAGTCGATCACAGGATAGACCAAATATGTGTGACTTTATCACTGTGTTTCCCTTGAAACAAAATAAGGCACACTCACAAAGAAACTTCTTGGCACTGCAAGCAGCTTTCCTTCAGTGTGATGCTGAGCAGTTGCTGGCAGCAGCATTTGGTCAGCTGGAACTGGCCAGGCTGCCTAGTCATACCCTGATTCTCCTTTTCACTTTATCCATTTGACCTGCTAAAATAAAGCTATCTAAAAATTCACTAGATTAAGAATGGAGTGTTCAGGGGAGAAGGGGAAGAAACTAAACATTTTAATTAAGGAAAATAATAATCAGGATAACAGAAGGCTCAATACTGAGATATAAATTGTTTTGGTCCAAGAACAGCAGACATGTAACTCCTCATGACACACACCTCATCACAGCTGACAGAACCAGAACATGCCTGAAAGTGATCACAGCACAGACAGCAAACAGAAAGGACTTCATCCTCTTTAATACACAGACAAAGCCTACAGAGACCACAATGCCATGTCTCAGTGTAGCTGGGTGAGTTGCCACAGACATATGTTCATGTTAGAGACAGAAAACAGCTGCACGTGTCTCTAGGGCACCATTGTCCAAATTTATCTTGTGGGTTACACTTTGCAAATTCTGATTTAAAAACCAAAGCAGGTACATTTTTCCCCCACTCTAAYATAAAGTAAAAGAATTACTGAATTGAGCCCTTACTGACAATCCAGCAGATGTGAAAAGAAGGTACTTTAAAAAAAAAAAACCCAAAAAACAGAACAGACAAATACATCAGACACAGGCCCCCAATTTCATCAGTATATTGGGGCATACATGCTTGCAACATGAACTCCATAAAGCTGTATTTTATACAGCTGCATTTTAAAAACTGCTGAACAGRTGACTCTCCTCAGGTGTCTCCAGGATTCAGTTCAGTAGATTGGCAGCCACACAGTCGCACAGATTTCTCTTTTCCACCTGAAGAAGCAGAGTTTCTGTCTATAGGAGGGGGGAAAAACATCATCGAAAAACAAGTGTCAACATTGTAAAACTAGTTAGCTCCCAAAGAAAAATCCATTTTATTTTTAATCTACAATGTGGAACTGGTAGTATGAGATGAATTTTGGGGTAAAAATCACMGTTTTTGTTTACTGCTCTGCAAAATAATTTAGCTTTTCTGGGATTAACTGGCATACCCACATGGCACTGCTTCTTGTGACATGGAGAAAGCTATTTTTCTTTCTTACAATCTTACTTCAACAGCACAAACTGGAGCATAAGCTCAGAAGTTCATTAGTGGCTTAAGCCGCACCACCGTCCCCCAAAGCATGTCAGAAATGTTATTTTACTTAAAAACWGACTCAAAATTTAAATTTAGAATATTACAGTCTGGACCCACTCCCAGTGAAGAAATTTACTTCTCTAACTTCTCCTTTTTCACTGCTGTTACTGATAATATAATATGGATAATGTGCTTTGGAGCCTAAAACAGACAAGGGGCACTAAGCTGGCACAGAGCCATCAGAATTCACAGAGGTAATGAGATTCCTGGCTTCTTCAAGGAAAGGGTTCCCAACTGGTGAAAGCAGAGCTCTCTGGGTTGAACAGAGGTTCATCAATACCAGGAGATCTCTGTTACCCACAAATCCCTGTTTCTGAAGCAATGAGGGTGGATTGGGAATTTCTGAGAGCTGGAGCTGCATATGATCCTGAAAGACCTGCACCCTACCTGGGTGAGAAAGGGTTGAGAACAAGGGAAGGGACAGCAGGGCTACAAAAAGAAAATTGGGAAACGTTCCTCTCTAGCACACACATACACATACACACACACACTTTGTTTTTCCTGGCTGTCTGGAACACTTGTTGCTTCAGTAGGTGCAAGGTGGAGCAGAGCTGTTGGACATCAACATCATGTCTCCACCTCATTTTGTCTCTCGTGAGCTGGAGCTGTATCTGAGAATCAGCCTGATCCAAGAGGGSACTTCCCCCTTACTGTCATGGGAATACACAGTGGCTGGGGGAAGTCCACTTACCAAATTAATTCCTACTGGTGGAACCAGCTACACATAAAAAAAAATGCATTATGAAGATTATCTGCTCTAAATGCCAATCAAACTCATCCTTAATCTGCCTGACTTGATAGTTTTGTGTGAGATGGAGTTGCCTTGCGATTAAAGGCAATTGAAGGTGTTTTAAAAGCTGTGTTTGTTATCCATTGACCCACATCAGCTAAAGGCACTTAATGCAGAGCTGGGCTGAAGCATCCTGCTCTCCACTTGCCTTCTCAATGCAGGAAAAGCCATCTGCTGCTCAGGCTTTTTCCCCCCCAGATGATAAATCTCAGGAAAAACCACAGACTTGTGGCTTTATATTAAATCAGGCATTACTTTTGATTGTTTCAGCTGCCCTGCAATACTGAAAAGATCTGATCAGACTTCGTTAATCATCGAAAAGACCCTCAATCACCACCTTCTCACCACCTCTTTGACATCATTTGCAATGGTTTGAATAAGGGAGGTTGACAGCATGCCAACATCTTYGGAGCTGAGCCCCAAGGCTGCTTACCATCTTATATATCTTCAATAACATTTTCAAGCCTTTCCCTTTATTTTCAGGGACACATCTAGCTTTAAACATTCTAAATAACCACTGCCAGTTTATAAAACAATAAAGGAAAAATGAATGTCAGTAAACACAGCTTTGCTGACTGTTCTGTGAGTGTGATCACAAAACTGTTTGCACATAGGTTTGTTATTACTGCCTGGTAGGTTAAAGCCTGTTCTAAAAAAAAAGAAAAAAAAAAAAAAAAAACCAAAACAAACAAACAAACCCAAGCCAAAACTATAAAAAGAAATCAGATTTTGAACCTACAAAAAAAGCTGTTAAGTTTGATCTAAAAATACGGTTACTGATCTCTTTAAACTTGTAATGCAATGTGCACTGGTTAACTGAAAAATGGGCTGGAGTTCTGAAAACAAGTGCAGACTTAGAGAGAACTGTGTAGTTCATGGTCTGGATTTGTTTTCCAGGATTTGTTTTATGGTGGATTCTCTTCTGGGCTCTGTCTTGAGCAGCTTTTAGATGCCACAGGGACGTGGCTGTGAACTCACTCAGTTGTTGTGATGGAAGCAGCTCCCTCCCAGCAGCACAACACCCCTCTCCCAGTTCATGATAACCACGGCACTTGGCTGAATGGTGAACCACAGATAAACCCAGAAAATATTGCCCAGAGTTAGTTCTCACTGCCAAAACAACTACTGCAGCCTGCTCTGAGAGGCTGGCAGTAACCAAAAACAGTACACAGAGAGTAAACAGATCTGGTGTGTGTAAAAAACACCCTGTCAGAAGTGGTCTGTGACCCTTCTCATGCAGCCAGCCTGACAATTGGTAGGGGATCATCACATCAGTGTAGGTTACAAACACAGCTCGTTTTAGAAAAGGATGGAGATTCCATGTAGGGCCTCCATAAAAGATCTGTGACCCATGCTAGAGCCAGTTTGCTTTCCTGTAGATCAATCCAGGGCCAAATTAAGTGTGAAAACTCTTGAGCTGTGCAATAAAACTATCTACAGGCTTCCCCTGCACAGAACTGCAGGGTAAGATGTGCAGGAGGAATTAAATGAGAATTTCCTCTCTAAGCTTTTGGGAATCCCTCCCCCTCCAACACAGTTAGGAGCTGCTTAGTCATCATCCAACAATCTTGCCTGCGAACAAAGGAGAGTTTCTCAAGGAAATTAATGCCTCCAGTGGGAATATTAACAAAGGGAATTGTATTTTTGGGGACAGAAATATTTGCCCCACAAAGCAGTAAAACAGGCTAAAATAGTCAAATGTGAAATACATATGTGGCTGAAAGCAGTGGTCCGAAACCTTTCAGTTTGCATCAAATTGGGCCACAGTTGAATAAAAAAATAAGAATTAAAATACCCTAGAAGGCTGTTCCAAGAAGTCCTCAACTATTAAATATTTCCATGTCGTTTGAAGATGTAGGCAGAATTCCTCACTCAATGACTTGAATAAGCCTGTTCCAGTCATGGGGAACTGAAGGATTTCAATAAGRATTCAATTATTTAGATTTTAAAGTGATAGGTTTGTTTTCATGAGAATATATCACATTTTCACGCTTGCTGTCAAATCTACGAGTGTGAAAGTCAGTTACTGGACATTCATCTCAACTGACTTTTCTCTATCCTCTCTTTGGCTTATCTCTCTGGCTGTCTTTTATTACAGCCAAATAGTTGTTAAACTGCTATCTTTGGSGCTGTTATTGCTACTCCTGCTTTGGATATCTGTGTTTTATAAAGTTTTTCCCTTGGTCTGCAAGCTGAAGGTTTCATAAAGGTTGCTGCCATAGC
This sequence comes from Malurus melanocephalus, assembly GCF_030028575.1. Lineage (NCBI taxonomy): Eukaryota > Metazoa > Chordata > Aves > Passeriformes > Maluridae > Malurus > Malurus melanocephalus. The sequence continues at coordinate 654,866 of NW_026623446.1, read as the reverse complement.
CAGGCAGAAAAAAATTKTAGACATTTTGTCTCAAGATGTAGAAATTCTGGTGAAAAGTTAAAGGTTTGTTTAGGAAGGAAGAGGTGTGGTAGAACCACTTTACAGCACAATCTGAACATCTCTTTTGGGCTGTACACAGTGCTCAGCAGATTCATTAGCAAGATTACTTCAAGAAACCCAAAATATATTTGACCKGTAATTATTGAACAGATTTTGTTTAGCTGTAAATGTGCTACATACCCATCTGGTTCTGCTGGAATGTTTGTTTATTTTTTGTAGAATGTCACAATTCAAGGCATCTTTGTTCAAGCACTTGCATTTTCACCTAAACATCAAGGATCCTGCTCAAAGTAACCTCAAACCATTCCTCAAAGACAGCAGTTCACAGGCTTTGACCTGTAAACAACCTTGACCATGGATTGGAAAAGTTTGAGTGCCTTCTGATGAGCAATCTGTGCAGGAGTGTATCTTTAGCACTTCAGCTAAAGGGTACACAGGAGGTGGGGACAGAGCCACCCTCCTGGGACAGCACCATCTGACAGCAGCTGGGACACAGGTAGGCACAGATTGCAGGTTGCAGCAGCAAGAGACAGATTCAACATCCCCCACAGAAGGAGGGAACCAACCCTGGCAAATTCTGCACACTCACTGCAAGCCAAACAGGTTTCGTTCCCTATGCTGTTCTACTTTGTGGTGTTTTTCATCATTATGAAATCAGAGAAATGTAAAGACTCTCTACGGATGATGTTTGCACCCCTAGCCTCTCTCCTGGGATAAAAGCATGTGCAGGGGAGTATTTTATTTTAATAGGAATTTTGTTTGAGCTGGCTCTCTGCTTTTGGATAATAAATATAAATCATATTYTCACCTTACTCCCCCTGACATAAAAACAAAGGTGTGTGCTCCACATTTGCAATGAGAAGAGCAGCATTAATGGCCATAACTTGGCAAGAAGGCAGAGGGTGGTCAGTTCACACTTTCCTGTACTTGTGGTCCCTGATACCACAAAGCAGAAGAATTTTACAGATTATTGCATGGAGAGGTGAAATGTAATTAATCAGACTCACCTTAGAGCACAGGACAGCACATTTCACTCAGTGTGCAAAATCCATCCACCTTATCTACTTTTATCCACAGCATTTTCTTTCACATTGAAAAAAAAAATTAAAAAGAAGATATTTAATGTTTCCTTACCCTTGTGTCTAGATTATATGCTGTCTTCTTTAAATCCTGCAGAGCTCTCTGCATGAACTCAAAGGCATGGCAATCAACACAGGGGCGGCCTAGGAGAGCATTTGGTAGAGCACTTAGTAGAGAATCATGACTACACGGCATRAAGAATGAACTCGAAGGATTAAATAGTGATTTTGAGCATCAGAAAGAGCTACAGGAAAGAGCCCACAGAGTAAGTACTGATGCAGGTATTCTTGAGCAACCTGGGTGACTATAAATGATCCGTTGGGATGGTCCACYCAGTCTCTCAATGATAAAAGAATTATTCAAATTTACRTTAATATTTTTCTTCCTGCTGTATTGCTGTTCCACTTTTCCTYCCACAGCTYGTTGCATGAAAACATTAAACCCTTAACTTGAGCCTTTCATTTYGCTCCACTGACCCTTAATTAGAGCACATTTTCAATTTTCAGATTTTTCAGAAATTACGTCTGAAAACATGAACCTATTCCCTAGAAAAATCTTGTCTCCTAATCTCACAAATGTGAGCTCTAAATAGAAAAGTAATAGAATAAAACTGATAACAATATCACAAAGACAGATCATTCAGCCTCTAACTTTGAATATGATATGGCTTTGTCCAAACAAATGCCCTGTCATTATTGAGCATTGCTGATAAGAAGAAGTGCTGCAATCTGGATTTACTGGAGTGTTTAAGAGAGTGTTCTCAGATCAAGAACCCAGACTGAAGGCCACGAGACTTGCTTTGCCTTGATCATCATGTCACAGAAATCTGTGCCCTAACAGGCAGCAGTACTGAGACAGAGCAAACACAGACATGATGAAACATCTTCAAATCATCAGGCCCTACATTCTGCTCTCATTTGYCTCTTGCTGCCTGTGCCTTGCTGACAAATCCACTGGAAATACCTGACGAGTGAGAAATTCTGAGCCTGGGTTTAGTTTGCTCGTCGGGGTCTGGTGTGAATGAAAGGGTGACTATAAATGACCTGCTGGGATGGTCCACCCAGTCTCTCAATGATAAAAKAATTATTCAAATTTACATTAATATTTTTCTTCCTGCTGTATTGCTGTTCCACTTTTCYTTCCAGACTAATGCTGGAAAATTCTGCCCACTTTGTCAACCCACTTTGCAAACACCTGATGTTGGACTGTACGTGCCTCTCACACACTGGAGAATGAACTTCCAGCTCATGATCTGAGTGCTAACCAGCAACCAGGAATTCTGCCTGTTGGAGAAAGTGAGCCTGCCAAATTCTTTAACTGGTTAAGAAAAAACAAAGAAAAAAAGACAAAACCCCCACACTGAGCAGTATTAAAGACCTGCTCCATCATTGCTACCATCACCCATCTTTAGTGTTACTGTATTTACAAGACACAAAAAGAGAGGACAGCAGTTTTCATATCAACAACTTGATGCAAGGATCAGTCACAATGTTTATAATGCAAAATAAACTCAGAACAGCAAAGGAGAATGAGGTGGTTGAAGGCCACAAGATTAGGTATTGACAAAATGCTTTCTTGGCATCCTCACTGTGAATTTTTTTTAATAAAAACTCATGATTTTAAGACAGCAAACATTGGCAAGAATGAAATATAATGAACAATCAATGTCAGTTGAAAAAGAACAATTCTCAATAACAACTCTGAAAAGCAAAAAAAAAAAAGGTGATTGCTGACATAGAAAGGGCTGTTCAATGAGAGGGCTTTCACAAAAGGAAAGGTGCAGAACAGTGGAAGATTTCAGCTACAAACAAGACAGCAACAGGCAGGAGACAAGGATAAGAGAGTGGAGAGCCTTGGATGCAGGAGCAAACCAGCACTGGTATGTTATCAAATCRTGGTTTTAAAACAATGTAGGCAAGATATGTCCAAAATAGTTTGAATCTCTTGGACAAACTTCCAAGTCCTGCAGCATGAGAACTGCAGTAGGGGCTGTAGGAGAGGACTGCAGGTGGTTGGTACCTACTTTCAGCTGGTATGGCTGTTCCTGCTTCTTGGTCAGCTCTAACAGGCTCCGAGACAAGTAGTGCAACCACAAAAACCAAAGGAACTGTAAGGATGGCTCTTCTCAGAAGGCAGGGTGCCAGCATCTTGGGGATGGGTGCTTCTCTGTTGGTCAAGAGACATAAAYAAGTTAGTGAGGAACACCACAGACACGATGTTTTGTTACAAAGAAGTTGATGTTCCTGATGGCTAAAGCATTGTCAGTCTTGCTCTGAAAGAAAACAAAGCACCAGAAGATCTAGAGCATGGACAAAAGTTCTCTGTGCCTTTCCAGAGTGTACATAAAACTGGACTGGGAGAGAACATCCCTACCCAAGATAAGAAGTCCCTAGTGTTTTTTTGCTTCATTTGCAAGCCAGGATGCCAGCAACATTGCCTGCTCTGTGTCTTTTTTTAACTAAACAGTCACACACATGGATCTGGAGAGCTGATCCCTGTTAGACTTTGAGATCAAACCTGCAGAGCTGGCTGGAACACAACCTGGAAAYAAGGTCTTTGGCCTCTGGCTTGTTTTACTGATGCATCACCTTTTCATAAGTATAATAACTAAAAGTAACCATTACCATTACACAGYACACTGATTATAAAAACTTACTCCTTTATGAAAATAGATGATGGAAAATACTTTKGTTAAACCTCTACAAATTCATATGTATAACTTCTAAGAGTAAATGCATCAAAACTCTTTGACCTTCTGTTTCCCCTTCCAGCCTGGGCTTCAGGCCATTATTTGCAGTCATTCATTTGTTCCTGAACATCACAGGCAGGCCACACCACACCCTCAGGTTGGTACAACCTTGTCCAGCAACAGCTTCCCTTCACACAGAGGCAAGTTTTTTTACAAGTTTGACATTAATGTTTCAAATTAAATATTTTCTTGACCCAAGAGGTAAACTGYTCAGATCGAAAGGGACTGGCTCAAGTTGTAACAYTAGAGTTTTATTTATTTTAMTTATTATTTCAAYCCAATCCTCCAAGCAGGTCCACTGCTAGGGAGGTCCTTAGCTCAGCCAAGTTCACCTTTCATTCCTGTACATTGAAATRGAAGAAAAAAGGAATGAAATAAGGCTTAAGTTATGGCAATACAATAAAATCCACATGAAAAATCTCTTCAGCTAAACATGGGAAAGCAGCACGATGATCTGCTTCATTCTGAGTCTAAACTTGGTGCTTACTGAGCAAAAGATGTTGCATAAGAGCATCAAATCTGCATGTCCTGAATGCAAGAGTACAGCACTCCCCAGAACAGATTGTATTTCACATTTAGAAAGGCAGTAGAGGGAGGCAGGAGAGGGAAGGGTTTTCCCCATTTTGCCACAAACACAGAACAGAACAAGACTGCGCTTCAATATGTGCAATCCACCTTTTCAGACACAGATAATGTAAAGCTGTAAATTCTGCACGAACACTCGCAGCATGTGCAAACCAGCARTTCACCAGGAAAGGAGCAGGATTATACACATCCCCTTCCTGTGCACCTCAACCTAAACACGAGAGAAAGGAATGGTGCAGAAGCAAAAGATAAACATGTACATGAAGAGTGACAGGTATATTTGAGCCCACAGCAACAAAAAGATCTGGTAATATAATTTCTATAATCTCACAATTGGGTTTCTCCTCCCACCCACTCTTTAGAYCTGATGTGATCCTTTTTCTTATTTCTACAATCCTTAAAGGGCTTAAAATCACCACAGGTGGCTTGGGTTTTCTGTTTAAATTGTGATCTGCAACCAAAACGAGTACAATCCAAAATACCAGTCTTTGCAATAGGATGCAGCAGAGTGTCTCCAATTAAYAGTAAATTAGGACAAAACCAGCCTCTTTTGGAAGTGCCTGTGAAGAAGCCTCCTGGTCAGGAAGAGCAGGGGCTATTCTGACAGCTGACTATGATCACTCCAAAGCTTCAACAAAGCAAGAAGACACCCTGTTAAACTTTTTTGGGGTATCTTACACCTCACCCACCCCAGAGTCAGCTCAGCTTCGTATGTCAGCCCCACTGCTAAACAACTGCTCCTCTAGTGCAGCAATCATYTTAAATCATGTCTAACTCCTGACTCTTAGTTATTCCATGGGAATTTGCAAGGAATAATCACRACAGGCTTCAAGGGTGGTCTCTCTCTGCAGTGCAACTGGGAACAGAGACAGATCTGTGCATGGACTTCTATGAAAGAGAAAAGTCACCCCCTTTAACAAAGGAAAAAATATCAGTACCTGATCTTTCTCTTGTCTTTGTGATGGTTTCTTTGAAATGGCCGCTGCAAACTGCTAAGAGAACAAGTGCAGCATTTCTGAGCATGTGCACTGTCTCTTTTTAACCTTCTCTGAAAGAGGTTATTACTATGGGGAGATTTCTGCCATGGCAACAATGCAGAGCACTGCAGCACGCAGCGCAGATTTAAAGAGGCACAGGCTGAGTCTCCCAGGTCTGGGGAAGGATGTTTCTGCTCTGGCATGCAAGATCCAGCACTAACTCACCTGCTCTGGGTAAGGTTTTTAAAGCCAGGCCAAYTGATTAATCTTTCCTGAAGTCTGCTGAATGGTTTTCCTGAAGTSTGAGCAGCTGGATGTGGTGCCTGCTTCAAGCAGCTCGCTTCCCTGGAGCCTGAAAATAACCATGACAAACTACAGCTGCTTTATGGGAAATGAGGACAGACCATGGGATCACACTCGGGAATTGCTCAGTGCACGACTGGAATGGTTCTGAGTTRCTGGGGTCACTGGAATGGTTCTGAGTTACTGGGGTCACAAGCACCCGTGCCTGCTCTCCTAGGTGTTTCTGTGATCCCAGTCCTGCCAGCAGCAGCTGCAGGAGTGCAGGCATTAAAAGTCTGAGTGGGAACTTGATCCCAAATGCAGAACCCCTCTTTTCCAGCCTGCTCCACTGTCCCCTCTAAATGCCCCAGGAACTGCACTCCAGGACAACGCTGACAGCACTTGCTCTAAATGCAGCAATGCAATGGAGTGCAGATGATAAAAGTGATTTTGTCAAAGCACAGCTAAGTTCAGGGGTTGCATCACCCCCAAAAAACACATTTCCCATCACAAATTAGACACTARCAGTGCTTGTTTCAGAGAGAATCAGCCCAGCTGAGGCCAGGCACAGCACTGAGGAGCGTGCACAGACCTTCAAAAGGACTGTGCATTGTGTTTGCTTTAGCTGGTTCAGAGGACATTCAATCTTCAATGATTTCACGGTGAAAGTTTGGGGCATTCTGTGCCCAGGAAGGTCAGGCACACAACCTTTTTTCTTTCATGATCAGAAGCTCCTTCTCAGAATTATGACTGCATTGCTGGCTAACATTTTTCTTTTCAACATGCTCTATGACCTGTCTCTCCTGTACAGCCCTAGAGAAATGGGTTGCTCCCATTAATTCAGGTAAGAAGCCAAAATTTCAGCTTGTTCAGTGTGTAATTGTGCTGCTGCATGAAGTTACAGCATCCATGAGCAGAGTCAGGAGGGGGTTAATTATAGTACTGCCATCCTTACACATCACAAAAACAGAAAGCAGAAGAAAATAATTTTTAGAGACTGTTCTTCTGGGAAAAKAAGATTTAGCATTGCAGAGATAAMYATRCAGGATTTGGTCTGATTTAGTRTCTGCCTATACACAAATTACAAATRCAAAACTTTATTCATGATCAYTCTCTGCCCTCTAATCTCACACCTTGGCCTCTCCTCCTGATAAATAACAYAGATATTCATATAGACACACATACCCCACCTGCCCCCTTCTCTCTCCATATGCCTTTTCTTAGCTGATCATTGCCAGTAAATCTGTTCTCCTGAATCCTGTCCTTTCTCTGTCACAACAGTAACACCAAGCAGCCAGCCCTGGTAYCTTGGGTGTTATCACTGAGTCATTCTAGACCCATGCAATGSRCTTCCAATTCCATTAAATAAATTTWAAAAATCTCTTTCTGCCWTTCTCAGATGYCAAATAACTTGCTCTGAGCATCCCATACCACATATTGGAATGTCTCTCCTTTAGCCTCATCTTAGATCTGTTTGTCCTTCAAGGAACAACTTCCATTTTAGTGTTTTGAAAACATTTCCTCTTTATTCATTTCTCCCCACTCTGCACTGTGTTAAGCAGCAGTTTTTCTCTTCACTGAAGCTAAAATTTTCTCAGCCAGAAAATATCAGCTGAGCAAGGAGGAAAAGAGTCCATTTTGAGATATTTTTTGTAGATGAATCTATTTTGTATATTCATAGAATGTCCTGAGATGAAAGGGACCCAAAGGATCATGGAAGTCCAACTCTCAGCCCTGCACAGAACAGCCCCAAGAGTCACACCCTGTGCCTGAGAGCMTTGTCCAAGCACTTCTTGAGCTCTGTCAGGCTGATGCTGTGACCACGGCCCTGGGGAGCCTGTTCAGTGCCCAAACACCCTCTGGGGGAAGAACCTTTTCCTGATATCCAACCTAAACCACCCCTGACACAACTTCAGGCCGTCCCCTCAGATCCTGTCACTGTCACCACATAGATGAGTGTCTGCCCCTCCTCTGCCCCTCTCGAGGAAGCTGCACCTGCAGTGAGGTCTCCCCTCAGTCTCCTCCAGGCTGAGCAGACCCAGTGCCCTCAGCCGCTCCCTACATGGCCCCTCCAGAACCTCACAATCTTTGTACCTTCCTTTGGACACTCCCTAATTGTTTAATAATAATTTAATAGTTTTTATATTGTGGTGCCAAAGCTTMCCCCAGSACTSGAGGTGARGCTGTCCCAGCTCAGAGCAGAGAGGGACAATCCTTTCCCTTGCCCGGGTGGAGTTGCTGTGCCTGGGGCCACCCACCTGATCACTGACCCTCTTGGCTGCCAGGACACACTGAAAATTTTTGATTTTTTGAAAGTTTTGAAATATTTATTTGAAAAACTGTTTTGTAAAATATTATTTTGACAATTTTCAAATTTCAATAATTTCTGGCTTTCTGATTTAGAATGATTTGGTTTTTTTAAACTAAGCTTAACACAGAAAAAATACATTGCATTGTCTGTTCACGGCACAGCTGTCATGTCAAAGACAGTGAGGCACAACCTCAACAGAACATTACTACCCCAACAAAATCTTTCTTTCTCATATCCCTCATGTACAAAGCCCAGGTCATACAGATGGTGGTCCAAGGGCACCTGAAAATTGGAAGTACAGACYAGAACTGGGACCTGCACCTCACCCTCAGTGGTGATTTCACTGCTCTGTCCAAAGTTGCAGTGGTGCTCATGAGGTACTGTGGCCTGAGTGTGAAAAGTGATATTTGGGTGAAMGCTGGAACAATTTGACTCCTCAGCTGCCCTTAGGGATCATTCATGAGGAAAGCAGAGAGAATTTACAGTTTCTTTTCTATAATGAAGTAGAACACAATGGATTTTTTTTAAGATACCCACCAGCTAAAAAACATCAAAGCACTGTTGCTGAGATTTCATTTTTTCATCTTGATAGCACATGCCTTGATACTATAAATATTTCTGTGGGATTGGGAGAAAAGCTTGAGCCTTTGCCTCTAAGCCTCTTCACTGCTTGGTCTCTCCTTGGCTCTTAAATCTAATACCTGTCACAGCAGAAAACTTTTTTTCCCTCAGTAAAGATAACAGATWCTGTCATTTCTCCTGGAGATGCTTTTATGTTTTCTCACAGCCTGCCCTGTAAATCATAGTAAAAATCTCCCCACAAGGTACCATCTTGTCTTCTATCAACTACACTTTTATGCTTTACCTCTGCCACGAATCCCACGAAGCAGAGCTTGGGGATGAGTGTGGCTGGGGCTGTGGGTGCCATGCAAACCTGTTTGTCATAGCAGTGTGTCCCTGCCTCACACCTCTGGCTGTGTCCCCTTGTCACCTCTGCAATCCTGGGCTGTGACAGCTCCAGGGCAGGGGCTGTGTTTGCTCTTTTTGGTGCAGCACCACAAGGCTGGAGGGTTGATGGAGGCCTCCAGGCACATGTGATGAATAATAAAGTCAAACTACCTAAAGCTGGTTTCACTCTCCTACACTCTGATATGCGAGCTATTCACAGAGCAAGCCTCTTATTCTTTTCCTTCCAATGTAAAGCTCTGGGGATGTGTCAGAGTGACCRGATTAAGAAGTGAAGCCTGCCTTTGTTCCCTGAACAAGTCTCGCCTACCTTGGTCACAGCAAATAATTGCAATTGTTCCTCCTTCCATTTCCCTCACCAGTAATTTTAGRAACAATTTCCTTGTCACCAACTCCAAATCTCACACTCCCTATCTGTCAGAGTATGGATCGCCTGAAGTCATTCTAGGACCCAAAAATCTCGAGTTTCAGCACAACACAAAGGCTGGGCTCACATCCAAGTCTGACTTTTCCACACAGATATTAGGGAGACCTGCACTGTCAGAACTACTTACTGCTTTCTGGATGAGATGCTAAATTGGGGTCATATCTTCCTGCATCTCTCTGGGAGCTGAGAAGCATCTGAATATCCCATGGAGATATTCAGGAAGGGTTATCATTAACTGAAATACCCTTGGCTTGCACTCTCCCTATGCACCCTCCAGCACACACATCTTTGGGGAAAAAAGCTGTGCTCCAAGCTGTGCCTGAGCTATTTCAGGGTACATAGAAGTTGTGAATTTAACTAGTTTGCCAATTCCAYAGGGATGTCTTGAGTACTCTGCAGCAACTGAATATGCAGGCACTTGAATGGGCTTTGAACTAGAGGGGAACACACCTCTTACTTCCCCAGCTGCCCAGACTTCAGACCAGGGGCATCTTCTAACATGGGAGAGATCTCTCAGCTGAAAAGCAGTGCACTGTTAGCCAGTTTTCTTGCAAAGGAGAAATAGCAATTGAGGAAACTAAAGAAAGTGAGATTGCTAAAATTGGAAATTTATTTATTGGTGATCCCCTTTTTCCCCCCTCAAAAAAAATATGCTTGTTATCCAAAGTCTTCATCAGGGCTCTCAAACCACAGAAATTAGAAGACCCACACTGAAAGGGCTCCAGATCCATTCTCTGCTTCAGAAATAACCTCCTTTGCAGCCAAGAGACTAATCCAGGATGACACCAATACTTGGATCTCATCGAGAATCAATAATTCTGACATTATAATCTCTATGATTTAATAGCTTAAATATGGATGTGCCTTAATACATTTGTGTTTGAAAACCACATCTCTACCTCTATTTCATGTTTACAAAGTATTTTCAAGCTGATGGATGTGGCTTCTCCTTTTTGCATCTTTTTCCTCCTTTCTTTAATGACAGTGCTACAAATTGCAAGCTGGATAGTGCAGTGCTATCCTGATGCTGCATTAGCTGTGACTGCACAGTTTTCAGCTAAAAGCTTACTCATGTCTGCCTTYAAAATACCTTGTAAACTAATTAATTACTTGTTTGTGATCCAGGGATGTTTTCAGACTGAGGCCAAAGACAAATACACAATTAAAATTTCATAAGTATAACCACAGTGGCCATAACCTTGGCTGAAATCCTGGAAAACAGAACCACCACTGTTAGAGCATGGCTAGTTAGAGTCTAAGTAACTGAGTCAAGAATCAGTGATCAGAGCTGGGACAGGCTCCTATCCTTAGGAGGTCCAGAACTTGATCTAGGCAGGGATCAAGTTCTAACAGACACTCAATAAGACATTACAATCTGCAAATCCTCAAACTCATCTGACTGTCATGCTAGAGGGACGCACAGAGACCACCAGGGCAGAATGGGTTACTGATTCCTTGGAGAACTTAGTTTTAACTGTTGGCAAAAAGTTGTAGGTTTACCACCCTCAAAACAACAGATTAGGTYCAAATTATGAAGAATCCTGTCAGCCTTCTTATTTACTAAACTTGTTTGTAGTAGCAGCTACTGTTGACCTGTGTTAGCATTCCCCCAATACTGTCCCAATGCCCTGTAAGGCATGTCCCACACAGCAGCTGATTGCCTTCCTGTGCTCTGACCTCCAGCCTCAGTTTCTAAGCAATGTGTCCTTTCATTCCCATCACCCAGGGAAATAACTCAGCTTTCTTCCTCACTCATGCTCTCGGTTTTGTTATTATTTGGTTTCACTGCACATGGTTGTAACCCATATGACTGTATGCAGAAAGAGTGGCACTGAAATATGGCCCAGCAGYACCAAGCTCATCTTATAAAACACAGTGGCAGTCCTGCAGCTCTGAGATTATGCAGAATATACTTCAAGAGAGCTGAGAACAAATCAATCTTGTTTAGGACATTTGTCTGCACAAGTAGCTTCAGAAGAAATATGGTGAATGCAGAGTCTGACCAGAATTAGAAAATGCTGCAAAATCTTCCTCTCAATAAAAGCCTTTCAATAATTGGCAAGTATCCGGGAGGCTGTAATGCCGAAATTTTCCATTGAAATCCTCCTTTCTTTTCTTGAATTTCTGATCTTCACATCTAGCAACCTAAAAAGCAACGAAAATCCCTACCATGCAGCGGGGGGCGGGGAAGTGCGTTCTAAGGGATTGAGGATATTGAAGGAAAACAAATGTTCCATGATAAGAGGTGTATTGAAAAAATGCTAAACCAGATGGCCTTTCAGTAAAGGGGGCTTACAAGAAAGAGGGGGACAGACTTTATAGCAGGGCCTGTTGTGATAGAACAAGGAGTAACGGTTTTAAACTAAAAAAGGGTAGATTGTGCTTACATAAAAGGAAGAAAAAATTATTATGAGGATAGGAAACACTAGAAAAAGTTATCCAGAGAGGTGGTAGATRCCTCATCCATGGAAACATTCAAGGTCAGGTTGGACAGAGCTCTGAGCAGATTGATCTAGTGGAAAATGTCCCTGCTCATTGCAGGGGGATTAAGCTAGATGGTCTTTTAAAGATCCTTCCAACCCTTTGATTCCATGATTCCATGAACTACAAAGCTTTGCTCACTTTGTCATGTGCCATTATCATGATTTCTGTGGATTATTTGTTTTAGAAATTTAAACCTCAGCAAATCAAGAAAAACTGAATTTTCACTGCTATAGTAGAACCCAGAGCCCTCAGAAAGCTGTAAGCAGATCTGTCTGATAGGTCACTCTGCCTTGCCAAAACAGCCAAACATCTCTTCCAAAATTCAGCACTGCCTGCGTGGGAGTTGGACAGGAGCTTATAYAATTTTAATAGTTTGAAACAGTGCTTATGTTTAAAATCAGGAATGGGTTATTTACAGTGCAGCCAAATTTTCAAGGTGAAGAGGAAAGAAACTCACAGAAGGTATTTTACCAGATGCTTAAAGGTGCATAGGACAGTGTGGCTGTTGAGAGAAAGGGAAAGAAGTGTCTCAGCTAAGCACTTCCTTTTCTTACTTTTCCTCTTCTCCTTTCATACACTGCTCTTGTCTCTTAGATAACTTCTGCTGTAATTACTCATCCTCTCTATCTCTTAGTTCTTTGTCCCCATTTGACATCTTTTGTTCTCTCAGCCCCTGGTATTCTCCTGCAATCCAATGTTCAGCTGCAGTGTTTGAACGCTGGCCCTGGTCTGGGCACTCAGCTCTCTGAGTGCAGCTTATCAGCCCTCCAGAGAAATAGTTGTTTCTGCACATCTCCCCTGCCTGATCCCTCTGCCAAAATGCTACTTTTGTGTAGAAAGATGGCTGGGAGAGGCACATTGGCTCCTTATCCCCTTGTAGTTGATAGTCTGGCACCATGGATCACAGAGTGCATTGTGAAGGGYACTGTGGAGTGTCACTGGATGGCCCCTCACTTGTCCCATCTGCCAGAACCAACATCAGCTCGGCTGCCTTGCTGCTCCAAGCACTGCTGCAGCCAAACAGACTCTAAGCAAAGGCTGAGATGAATGTCAGACAAAGGGAAGGGAGACTCCTGTTCTTAGAGGCCATGTAACCACCCTGAGAACTCCAAACACACATTGGAGTCTCTCAAAATACTGTGGAGCTAGTGGGTGGCACAGGTTCCCTGACATGAGTCAATAATTCAGTGTGGGTGCTGGGACTGTGCTGAGTCAGTGTGCATCAGCTGTTTGGGGACAGCAAGACACAAACTTGCATTTTTTAAAAGTAGAATGATAGGCAGGGGAGGCTGAGAGAAAAAGCTGCCCAATCCATCTCACAAAAAAATAACAGCTGCCTGCAAGGTGAACCTTCAGCCATTAGCAGGAGGCTGYACAGGTGTTGAAAAGGCCCTCACTAGAGGTTCTCCCTCTTTTTCATGCTCAATCCCATCATGTCCTTTCTAGAACTTTCTAGAACTTAATTTTAGGGATATGGGAAAGACAAGGCAGTAACAAGCTGGCTCTTTCTCTTCACTTTTTCTGGATGAYGAGTCTGCAACAGGGAAGATCATGCTGTACCCAGGAATGTGAGCAGTCCACAGTACCCTCCTGCATTATTTAGGTGCTATGTTTGAACTTGTGATAATGCAGAAACTACTTCTCATGTCCACATTTCAAAAATGGAAAGAGCAAGGGAGAGCWCTCAGTTGCATAAATATTTTTCTCTTGCCAAGGAATCTTCTCTGGGCAAGCATACTGCATTTTTTTCCCTGAGAGCAGAATTCTCTCCTCAGAAAACAGGTGTCCTTAACTTCATGTCCTGATACATTCTGGAAATTGCATCAGGAGGAAGAAAAAGGAGACCATGTGAGAGTTAAAAGACCCAATTTTTCAAAGCATAAATTCCTGCAATATCTATACTAACAGTGGACTTGTGGCAGGCTGATGTTGCAAATATGAGCAGCCACCTCTCAAGAGTTASTGTCCAAATTAATATGACCCTGAATCACCATGGGGCAACGGGTTCACATCTAGGGAATGTGGCTGTCATATGAAGAGATTTTTTAATAAGTAATTTGAAATAGTTTCTCAAGATTAAAAAAGAAAAAATTCTCACGGACTTATATCAACTTTACAACATAGTTGAAGCAAAGAAAGGTTTTCTAGTAACATTAGATGAAGGATCCTTTTGACAAAGAGGCACCAAGGATTTCTAGAGTGGTTGAAAAAGCACGCACTGTGCAGCATCCTGGGCTGTTAAAGCTGAAATACCACTTTTATTGTGATCCTCACTTAACCTCTCCAATTGCTRTTTTTTCATACACTGTCCTGGAACAGAAACTAATTCAGAGAAAGCACTTGAAACAGAATTTATGTGCTGGTGTGAGAACAAAACAAACCTACCATTCCCTGTTGGTTCTAGTGGTTTTTTGAGCCTGAAATGCTCCCACTTGGCTCAGCTGCTTTTGTGTTTAAACTCAAATGGTTTTGAGTCAAAACCAAAGAACATCTGTTTGGCAGTTTTAAAGCTAGAAGTGTTTAACATTTTTCCCTTGATGTGCACAATTTGATTCACTGCCCTGTTGTRCTGATGCTACTGGAGGGGCTTTATGCATGGTTTAGAAGATAGATGGATGGTGTGGGACATCTGGGATGGCCCATGGCAGCCAAAAGTGCTGCTGGGCTGGGCCAGGGCCAGGAGCCACAGCCCCCTTACAGAGGCATTTGTGAGAGGCTGAGGCTGTCAGTTCCTGGCTTAAATCGAGTTCTGAGCTCAGCAAGAGCTGCTGCCTTCCAGAGAGGCAAAGTGCAGTCAGCCACCAGCTGCAGGACCTTGCTTCCATGGGAGGCAGGATCGCCTGGTTCCGGACAGGTTTCCTTTCTGAGGAGAGAAAAATGAATCATTTCCAGACCAGCAGTGTAGCCCTCCTTATCCTGAATCTCATAAGTGCTTCTCCTCATTATTCTCCTCATTCTTCTCACTTAGACTTGCCAAGCTGCTTTTCTGCTCCAGAAAAAAAAAAAAGAAAAAAAAAAGAAAGAAATAAAAATGTAAGCATGAGCATATTCTGAAATTTAAAAATCCTGAGAGAGAAGAAAACATTTGCTGTTTTACTATCAATTATTTTATTAGTTGGACCATTACTACTTAGTAAACTATTTTATTTATTGGAGGAAATGTCAGATGTATGTTTTTTAAAGKCTGTAATTAAGCACAGTCAGAAGTCATTAGATTATTCAACAAGCCTGCTGCTTCCCATTAACTAATAGCAACTACCAAAACAAGAGGATTTTTATAGACCAGGTCTAGATATAAGTGTAAAAGTATATTGGAGAGCAGAGGCACATACTGTACTTAGAGATCTTGTTACAGAATGCCCTACTTGGCAAATAATTTTTTCCAAGATAGGGTTGAAAATTGCCGCTTTCCAAACATTGAAAATACCAGAGAATTAAACCATTACTTTTACAATGAAAGTGGGGTTTGAAGATCGATTACACCATGAGTCACCTTTTATCTTGAGATCAGCCATTTAAATTTGATGCAGGTTGCACTTTTTTTGCTAGTGGTGGAAAAGAGCCTGAATATTGTGGTAGGTGATGTTTCTCAACCAGTGAATTATAGCTCTTCTATCTTGTAACCAATGTTAAATTGCAAATGTAATTGTAGAAAAGGAGGAGGGTATAAAGTAGCAGAAATGGCAACTTTCCAGAATAAAGAAAATATCATTTTAAGACCCCCATCTTCTGACACAGAACAGATGTTAAAAAATACCTTCATTGCATCAGCAAAGAAAATCCATAAGAAAATGTTTGGATGCTGTTCATGTCATACCATACTATGTTGGCATTTCCATTTGACATGCAAACCATTTTGAGTGTAACTGTGAACTACAGATGTTTTCAAAATGCAGGATAGAGAAAACAGAGTCCTACTGAAAATGGAACCTGTGCTGAATGTTTATTCCAGGTTTAAAAAGGACTGAGATTTACAGTCACACCGACAATTTTCCAGCTGYGCTAACAAGGAGGGAGAGGGAGAACATACTGAGGTGATCTCTTTCCTTTATCTTTCAAGCTGGTTTTGAAAACCTCCAAACAGAAATGATTCCTCTGTTTCTAGAGACCAGCTGTTCYACAAGAGGTGGGAAATGAAGGGAGCAACAGACAAGCAGCTTTGAAATCTGCTCATATTGGCATGGCTGAATTATATTAACTCATCATCTGGCCRACAGCATGTAAAATATAAGAGAATTCACAGAGGATTTTCCCATCTGTRCATTTCTAAGTACATACAAGACTATTAATTATACTATCTTGTTTCTATTTCTCTGATGATAGACATAAAACCAAGTATGACTTCATCTGGGTAAAGATTTGCAGTGGCTGGGGATCACCACAGAATCACAGAATGGGTTGGGTTGCAAGAGACCTCAGGGATTAGTTCCAACCTCCCTGCTGTGGGCAGGGACAATGTGTGCCACTTTTTGTTGCTTATCATCTCCTTCAGGAGTCAATGCTGGCACTGTGGAAAGGTGGCTGAATTGAGAATTGATTAAATAGGAAGCAAATTCCAGGCACTGTCCAGCCAGGAGCAGCCACTCACACAGCAGGCAACAAGAAGAATTACTGCACATCAAATGACCCACCCAGTACTGGCTGCTGAGGAGCACCTGGATTGCAACCACCACAAAACCCACCAGCCTCCCTCAAAGGCATCTCTGCTTATGACAGATGCAGGCTACTTCTGGAAATCCTCCTCCATATGTGCTTTTACATGGCCCCATTGTTAAGTATATTTTAGTATTCATGTGCTGCGCTAACATCACATAAAATTTTCATATAAGCATTGTTATTCCTCTTCTACTCTTCAGAGGGAGTATGTGKTGTTTGGGGAGCCTTTTTAGTTAGATGAATGATGTTTCTGTGTCAGAGATCAGGCCAAAAATTATCTTCTGTTTGGAGGAATGAGTAATAATTTAAAGTGACCCTTAACTTCTGCAAGAGTTCTGTCCTCAGTCTGTGAGCTACTCTCCAAAAATGCATCTACACAGGCAGTTATGAGCGAAACAAAGGGTCCCATGTTCTCAGCCACCTAAACAACCCTCTCTGCATCTGCATCTTGCTTTTCAGCACCAAATTCCACATCATTCTCCTCAATTCTCCATCCAGGTCTGTCTAGGAGTTGTCCTTCTCCATTAAGTCTGATCTCTGGTTGTGGGCAGCAAAGACAGGACGACCAATGCCATGTGGGATTGCTGTTCACCATAACCCATACTTGCAAGCTGATAAACTAACTTTAGAAAAGCTTCTGGGCTCAGACTGGATGGCTGMTGAGGCTTGTACTTCAGGAAATTTTTTTATAGGCATCTACAGGGCTGGAGATTGAAAATGACCCTAAAGATTTCTGTAATTACCAGACATTTTCTAATCCTTCCTGCACACCTGTTCTCCAGCTGGGGCTAACAGAAGTTCTAAACCCTTTCAAGCTGAAGGGCTTTGTTTACCCTTGTGGTAAAATGCTCCCCAGTGCCTCAGGAACAGCACTGTTAACTCCAGYCAACACCCCAGAGTGTCACTTACAAGGCCAGGCCAGGCCACAGAGCAGGAAATAATGACTGAGAGCTGGAGTTTGAGCATGGGAAGGCAGYGCAGAGAGCAGGAATGAGTTTGACATGCACGTGGATGTTTGAGTAGTTAAGGACAACACCACAGTGCTCTGTAGCAGTGGTGTTTCCTGAGGTCTTGGGGAGCTGTGCCAAATACACCGTTCCCCTGTAGATCCGAGGGCAGCTTGTGTTTCAGAACGCTTTCCTCCACCTCCAGATCTCTTTACCAGCCAAATGGGAAATGGGTGTCTCTGGGCATCTTTCCAGAAGCCTCTGAGCTGATGCCTTCATGCAACAAAACACAATGGGTACACTCATGTCCTTTTCACCTTGGTACTTGTGCTACCTGAAGGATTTCCCTCACCTTTGCTGCTCCTTTGGATGCCCACTGGCCTTTTGTCTATTTACCAAAGCAGGAAGTACCTAAGCAAGAACAAAACTGAGTTAAAGTCTGACACAGCAATAGTATCTGGCAGACACCAACAGTGCCTGGCTGTGTTAAATGACTTTTAACAATCATTTTAACAACCATGATTTTAATGATCATGGTAATAAGCATCTTAAACTCTGTAAGTAGGTGTCCCTTCTGAAGTTACACCACTGAGATKAAATTTAACCCTTCTTCACATTTCCAAAAGTCAATCAGGCTGTCATTGAAACAATGATATAAAATCACTAGACCTTGATCTATTCCTGTTCCTATTTAAAGGTGAAAAAGAGTTGATTTTTACTAAGATCTCATCAGCTTTCCTTAGTCAGCATGATTGTTCTGGGCTTCCTGGCATTCCGACAACTGAGCAAGTAAGGTTATTTAGGATGGGATGGATGGAAAGGGAAAGGAGACAATATGCTGCCACCTTTTGGTTACAGAAATGAGAACAGGTATGRTATGGGCAAATCTCTCAAGTGGGAATTAAGACATCTACGCCTATCTTCTGTAATGAAACAACTTGAAAGTCCAGATAGTGCAAGATGTATCCCTTCATGTTCTAAACTGTTGCTATAAGCTTAGCTCACATATTCACATTTTTTCAGTCCTGCTTGAACTAATTAATAACTATCAAGCAATAATCAATAATTTTTCTCATTTAAARCATAAAGGCCTGAGTTGTCTCACCTAAAACTAATGCTTTGCATCACTAAACTTATTCCTGATTTGAGGCACATTGCTGCAGAAAAAGAAGGTATAAGATCTCATGAATTAGTAGCTCGTAAAAGCAAGTGACTGCATATTGTGACTCCTGTTGGACTGTTGATATGGACACAGGTTCTTAGGGAAGCCTGACACTTTCATTACTACTGGGTTTGTTATTGTTACTTCACAAATTTAGCCTTAAGTGAATGAGATTTTCTGGGCTTGCTGACTGCTGAGGACCTGAAGTGTATTTTGTTTTCTTGCTTATTAAAGATTGGTTTTTATGAGAATAAGAGATTGAGGAATGACCATCTTAATAAAAGGAATGCAATACTAYTTAGTTGAAAAGTTGGTGCACCTTCTAGTTTGATGCAGACCCTCAAACTTTAACAGAGGAACAGTATCAGGGATGTGCTCCTCACTGCTCCTATGAGTCACTGTACAAATTTGGGCCAAGTGATGAGCCTGTGAAAGCCTCAGTTTAAAAAAAGTTTGGTAAAAACCTATGGGAGCTTGTGAGTTCAAGTCCATGGATGTTCTGTTACTTTCTGCTCCTGTGAACCAGAGGCTCTTGACATTTACTGTGTGTATAGATTCACCGACYATGCCACATCCTCRTGCACAAAAATCCATCAGACATTTRATTTCTTGTTTCTCAGTGCTGCCAYGGAGTTGTCAATCTCTTCTCCTGACATAAGGGTAATGTAAAGGGGGATCCTGGCTGCCTGTATTGAAGAAGGGACAGAAATTCTCTAAACACCACCAAAGCTGTGCTGGCAGGCTCATAATGCTCTGTTCCAGTGACACACTGATCCTTGAGGCATGAAGCCCTTGATAAAGTTCCAAGATCCAGCTTTGGGCGCATTTGATAGGGTACTAAAGRTCCCTCAGGTAGAACACCAGGACCATAGCCTAAAGGTGTCTGGCTGTGAGATCCCCTCACAGGACACGGCTGTGCAGGTGGCACTTTGGAGCAGCCACAAACACTCAAACACGATCAAAGCTGTGCAGTGGACCCGAACCTGGCCCTGCTGTCACCTCAGGCCGTTGTCACACTTCACACGTGGGTGCTCATGCGACATGTCCCTGCCTCAGTAGAGACCTGCAGACCTGTAATACACTAACGGTGCCACCCTACACCKCCTGCTGCACACACCCCACTGCCTTCTGCAACTTGTAGAGCTCCAGGCTCATCTTGAGGGAGTTCTAGGCTCTCCTCCAATTGGAAGAGTATCCAGAGGACAACAGACATGAGAAAACCACTAGGAATTACCTTGTTTATGCACTCATCACTCACTGACAGCCCCAGCAGAGACGCTCAACACCTTCCACACACTGTCATAYASAGATCAAGAAGCTGAAGGRATTTTAAGGCAAAACAATCACATGAAGGAATTTTAAGGCAAAACAATCCCTCCCCTCTGTGTTGTCACTTCTTCAAGGGGTTTAGCTCCATCACCCATCAGGAAAAGGATGAGAGGAACTGATTTTATCTTGCTCTTTTTAAGAAGGAAAGTGGTGCAATGAGTTACAGTACTTAATCTCTCAGGGTGAGTGGCATCCTGTTGTCTTTCACAAGTCAGGATCACATTAAACATCTGGGACAGTGGTGGGAAACAGCATGACACATCCTTCCACAGCTAAATGAGGCCTCCTTTTCCTACCAGCAAATTCCCCTAAGCCTCCTGGCAACCAGAATTCCTCCTCTCCAGCTCAGCACTTGTCTTCCACCCATCCCATGAGGCGTTTTTCATCCATCTTTCAAATAAAGCACTTTTTATACATTTAACCTCCATGCTCGGCACCAGCACAGACATACCCTGAAGCCACATAAGGTTAGAGAGGCAGAGGAATACCAGGACCATTGGGCCTGCTAGAAATATTTGTAGGAATGGTTTCTTTTTTTCTCTTCTCTCTTTTTTTTTTTTTTTTTTTGGTGGGTTTTTTTGGTTGATTTTTTTTTGTTTTGTTTTTGGTGGTGTTTTTTTGTTTGTTTTTTGTTTTTTTTTCTCCTTCCACCATTTTTCCATCATTTTTAGGGAAGCATTATCTAGCTTGTTGGCACAGAGCTGTATACAGCAACTCAGTGAGCAGACTGGACCATGGTATGGAGATGAGTCAGGGCTGTGTGATGAATCAGACCTTGTCCAGAGAATCCTGGCTCATTTGTTGCAGAGAGCAAACACAATGACTGCAGGAGGAAAAAAGTGGTTCCAGGCTAAGGCATTTGTATGTGGCTCAGAAGGACTGGATTCTATTTTTGTCCTTCTCACAGAYTACTAAATTAGCCACTTAAAAACCCATTTTTCATGGATGGCCATGAACTGGGTACAGAGTTTTGCTGAAAGCCTAAATTCTAATTTTGTACTTTTATGGCTAAAAATGTAACTGCAATGTAATGAAATGAGCTGCAATGCTATTTTCTCCTTAATTTATGAGGATGTTATCAAAATATACTGAATTCTGTTTGTGAAACTCTCAGCTCCTACTTTTCTGTTGCATATCACAAAAAAAATGCATAGCAAAACTGGTAACTGCCTTCAGAGCAGGATTTGAATAGTAAGCAGTAAGGCATGGAGTTGCAKATCAAGCACCAAAAAGAGAACAAAATATTGAAGAGTGGTTCATTAAGTGACTACTCTTCTTTCTGTCCACTAATGAGCTCCTGTCATTAATTACTACCTTGCAATCAAATGCAACAGAAGGCAAATCAMAGTTCTGCAAACTACACAAATCCTGGCATTTTCTAACTGCAGAATGCTGGACTTTGAAGCCTTAAAAACTTTTATATTAWTTTTGTGTGGAATTTAAAAATACATTATGTAAAACAAAGCATTAGGAACATAAGAGGAAACCTTGTAGATTAAAAGTGCATTAAGTGGATCTTTTGAGACTTTAACCCTGATATGGTGGATTAGTTTAGACACATGCATTTACCAGAATGAGCTATATTGTAATAGTGAAATTGTAAAAAGGTTTACAGGTTTGTGAACTAGTTGAACCAAATCAAACAGCAATGAGGTAGTGCAACTCTGAGTATAAAGACTTAAGACAGTGAGACAYGTTTAGATATATAGTGTAAATTAACGTATTTAGCTATTTTATTTAATTATTCCCTTTGGAACTCTACACTGATGAAATTGTTATGCCTGTAGCTAATATGTGAATATCTGTGCCCCATGATTCAGWGTATGAAGTTGACTTGGCCCTGGTTCTGTGGCACTGCAGTACTTTGGTCTTACTTTGGTCTTACCTCCTTCTTCATATTCATTAGGACACGGCTGTTTGAGCTGCCAGTATTGGATCYTGCCCCTTCAATTCAAGCTGTAAAGGTAAAACACCATCCCAGTACAGCCAAGAGGAGAGGATTACACTTGTAAATCAGCTGTTGYTAGAACACTAAGGATTTCCACATTTGTGGTTTTATACAGAAGATCTCTCTCTATGCCCATGCTCATTCATCCTCATACCCCATACAGCCGCCAGAAACAGGTTTTCCAAAGAGCTTTTACTGAATTTACTTGATGCAATAATCCTGTCATCTCTGCACATGTGACTGAATTCCCCTCCTCTGAGCTCCTTCCCTGGATTCCTGCAAACTCTTCCAAAAAGCTGGTTCTGGAATCAATTTTGTAAAATTTGTATGTGATTTATCAGGACCATTATAATTTCATCTATGAACATTTCAACAGTGAAAAGGCAAGTAGTGAATGACAGCAAGACACAAAAAATTTAAATCCACCACTGTTTTCATGTTCATCACCACCACCCCATGCTTGGCTGGGATCAGCTTTCCCTTCGCTTGCTCATTCCCTGTTCTGCATTTTCCTGCCATGCTATCAAATGTGCAAAGAACTGTTTTATCCCTGCCCCACCAGCATTAGCATTTCACCCACTATTCCCCCAATCACTGTGGAAAGATTCTGTATAGCCTGAAGGTTAGGAAGTTTAGGGCTGAGATTTTTCTATTTCACAGCTTGTACTTTAAGTGCTAGGATTATACAGATCTTTGCATGGTACCAGGCAGCTTTGCATTTGGCAGTTTCCACAGGAGTTGTGTACCTGGCTCATCGGTGGCGTTGCTTTCCTTGTTCTGTAGCATTCGAAGTGTAATTAAGGTGCAATTACACTAACCAGGCTCTTCACATGTCGAGGTACAATCTACTGCATTCAGTCACAGTAAATTACAGTAAATTACTCGTTGTCACCCTATGACACAGCGCACTGCCACTGAGTCTGTTGTATCTGACAGATATCCCTGTTTAGTGTCTCCTTACTATGCCTGACCTCCTAATRATGGTTTCCTAAGTAGGATTTGAAGACACTTCTAGAAATAATATGAAAAATTGATATAATTACTTTTTCCAAAACATTTACTGGGTTTTCTTTTAATGACTAGAGATTTTGTTTCAATGTTTTCCATTTTCTCTTTCCTGTTTCACCCTTCTCACTCCCCTCCTCCATCAGTTTGAAAACCTAAGTCCATGACGTTGCCTTTGAAAAAGGCTTTGAGAGGTGCAGATCAAAAACTCCTGTGTGTCAATTCAMTCCATTCCAGAACATCTTCCTTCATCCTACTTTACATCACCCAACACTAAAAAATGGATTAACGGACTGAGCTGGATTTAAATATCCCCCTCATTAATACAAATGTAAACAGGGAAGAGTGCAACATCATTTTTATCTCCAGCTTTTTCCTCCTTGGTTTACCCAGTTTATCTGTCTCTTYTGGAAGAAATTCCAGAAGGTGGTGAGGCACTGTGACAGGTTTTCCAGGGAATCTGTGGATGCCCCATCCCTGGCAGCATTCAAAGCCACCTTGGATGGGGCTCTGAGCAACCCGCATTAGTGGAAGGTGTCCCTGCCTCTGGCAGGGAGTTGGAACAAGATGATCTGGAATGTCCCTTCCAACCCAAAACACTCTATCATTCTGTGATTCTTCAAGGAGGAAGACTGAAGAGTAAAAACCCCCAATGCTGGAGAACTGAGTTAAAGACCTGCCTCATCTAGTTTTCTTACCTGGCCCTAAGCATAGAATTTCATCTATCATAGTCCTTTGCTGCCTGTTTGTCACACAGGGTAACACATGTACAAATCTCATAAAATGGTGAGAACCCTTTCTATCAGGGATTGAATCAATACAATCCACTGGCAAACAGAAGCACACCAACAGATACTAATAGTACATGTAAACAAATTTTATGCCATCTGAAGCTCCCTGTAAATGTGTTCATCAGGACACCACCTCAGTTACTAGAATACAACAAAAGTCTTGCTGAAGTCATMATAATAATTTCTTTAAAAAGAGAAAATTCTCAGTACATCATACTGATCTGAGGTAATTTACGAAGTCTATAATGGATATGCAATATCARTTTGTTCCAAGAGTAGCAATGTCTCAATAATTCATAAACAATCACATACAAATATTCTAARTCTGCCTGCAAAAGCTGTAACTTTATAATTTATTATTACAGTTCTGGAGGAAATCCAGCCATGCTGAGAAAAATCTGTGCTGGAAAAGAGAGTTTGGAAGGAGAAGTAATATGTTTTACTAAATGAAATCAGACCAAATACAAGCCTGAAAAATTGTTTATTTTTCCAATTATATCTGATAAAATATAATTATGTTTTGCTACAAGCCTAACCTTTCTTATAGACTACAGAAGTATTACTTTAAAAGCAAAGCATTTACAAGAAACACTTGTACAATAAAGCCAATAAAGCTTAAGATAACTTAAGAGTGAAAAAAAGATTAGGAGATTTATAGTAATTTACATTGTTCTCTACATAGCTCTAAAATTATGTTGTCAGCAAGTAGCCTTCCCCTGCTTATTTGGATTTTTCTCATAGCAATGAAAAGAGCAAAACCAAAAAACTTTGAAGTGCTATTTCAAAAACAAAAATGGGTGGAGAGAATTCACTGGCATAAAAAAAACCTTGAAAGGCTTTCAGTTCATTTTATCTTTAAGGGACATAGTTCAATATCACACTATCCCTTAAACTATGAGAGATGTTTTGATTTCAGCCARTCTCCTCAGATATGTTTATCTTGTCATGGTATTTGCAGGTGTCTGCATTTTTCTTCCTACTGTAATCTGTGTTTTTCAAAAAAGACTCCACTTCTCACAGCAGAATCTGGACTAACATCAGAAATCTTAGAACTGTCAGGCACTAACTGATATTTATGGTTTATTCAGACAAGCTGGAGAGCTGGGTGAATTTTTATGATTTTTTTGATTAATGATTTGCATCAAATGATTATGTATGTATGTGTGTGAATTCTCTGACTTTATGTTTTGAACTTAAACAAATACTACCTTAAGGAGTTTCTCTTTTAATTATAAGAGTAAGAAATACATCAGCAGTAACTCAGAAAAGCTCACTGGGTCAGGAGCTACCACTAAAAGCAGGAAAATTTGTCTGTGAGGGTCATCCACATCTAAATTTGAGTACTTCTATCTTGTGTTTCTACCAGWGTTGATCCTGACCAGGATTCAGAGSAGRCAGAGATGGGCTGTGAAATCCAAGTTCTCCACTGACTCATAGAGTTTCAGGCCCAGATGCCTACTGTGATCTCCTAAATCACACCTGGAACATCCAGCTGTATCATATACAGAATATCTCAAACAGTGAAAAAGGGCACATATAACACAATACTGTCTGGTAAGATTTACATACTGTAATTCCTATCCAAATATTTTAGTGTGTCCCTTCTGTGCCCCCTGGGATTTTAAACTCTCTTCAAGTGTACAGTATGGGATCTATGGAAAAAAAAATCAGTTATCTTCTACTTTAATTTATACAGTGACAAAAAAAATGGTCCTTTTTGAGAAAGCACATGTGGGGCTGCCAGTCTGTTAGGTGGTTTGAAAACTCCCTGGATAACCAGGCTCAAGGAATGGCAGACATGCAGCTAGTGAAGAACACAATGTGTGTCAGATTATGACACAGAATGCACCCTGAGCAAATTTATGGACACTAAATTACAGAGTGCTGACATAAGGACTGGCATGAGGACTGGCAGAACTTAATCCCGAGAGATTTTGATAAATTTTAGTATTAGGCCAACAGACACCTCAGGCTTGACAGAAAAGCCCAGGCATGAGGACAGGTGGGAAACTGAGCATCAGCCCAGGAGAAGGAATCTTGCTCCTGTCTGGCTGAGCCCAAGCCCATTTAGGCCAACTGCGTTCTCATCGAAATAATGCAAACTGCACTGTGGACTCCACTGAGAGATGTGGCAAGGAAAGCATTACCCCACAGTCATTAAAACAGAGAATTGAGGAGCAAAGAAATTGTCACAGGGGCTGAAAAATTCTTCTTTAACTCAAAGTTCATCCGGTTTGCATAAAAAGAAGAGAAGAAGCTTTCCATAAAAATGGGCGTAGTCTAGCTAGGAAATTAGAAGGTAGCAATCCTTGTCAGAGCAGTGAGTTTCTGGAATATTCTTCTGCCTTCAGCAACAGGATAAAACAATCAAGCCAGTTGCAACATGGAGTTTAACAGCTTATAAAAACACTGATGTAATAATGTGGCACATGACATCAAGTGGTCATGTAGGACGTCTCATCCAGTCCTACATCCCTGAATTCTACATGCATGAAGAGTGATAAAAAATGAAAGAAGAATAGTTTCTGAAACAYAATGAAGAGAGAGAGAAAAAAGGAAAGAAACTTATGGGTGCTAGCAAATAAAGTCCTAGAGGGTAATGAAGAAGGAAGCATTCTTCCTTGAAAGCTTAGTGACTTCCTTGTCAGAGATCACAACATTGTCTCAACGTGCCCTGATGTCACAACTTTTAATACCCCTCATTTCACAGCACAATTTCATTGTGACAGCTGGCTGCTGAAAGCATTATGCCTCCAGAAAAATAACAATAGGATGTTCTATAAGTGTATCCCATGAGATGTCAAGTAACAGATGATCCAAAGCAAGGCCTTTCTACCATTTGTCCATATCATTATAAGCAGAAACAATTTGAAGTACAGTGCATAGGCAAATATATGACTCTGAAACAACAAATTTATTTGTGTGCAACAATTTGTGTTTTAGGTCCCCGTGGTTTTTAAAAACTCCTATTGGTTTTTAATTTTGCACTTTGTTAGGTCTGATTAATGGTATTTCTACTGCTCATAGTAATGGTGCTCTTATTTATTAAAAGTAATTGAGAAGGTAATTGAGCTCTGCATTGACAGTTTAATGTTTTAAATAACAATTTAAATTCCTCCTTTTGTTACATTACTGCATTAAAAAATCTTACTAAAATCAAGAGTAAAAGAATGGCAGTGGAAGAGGAGGCAAAGGCAACCAAAACAGATGGGCCTTCCTGCAAGGATGGGACCTCTCAGGTAGGTGTGTTGCTCTGCAGAGAGTTCAAGGAATCTGTTTCATCACTGCTGACTTTCAGTGTTCAGGCCCCATCAGCCACTAGCAGACATCAGAGCCCAGAGTGGAAGTGTGTCAACTGAAACTGCTCTAAAGCAAGATAGAAAAGAAATTATTGTTCTTGAGTTCTACCTCTCCCTCTTTATGAGCCCCTTTCATCTTAGGTCTGAAGTCACTACATCATTTCGAAGATTATTTGGGAGGGAAAATAATCACAGAATCATGTGGCTGAAGTAGCAAGAGGGTATGGCAGCAATATAAGCATAATCCTGGACACAGGCAGTTGGATGGAGCGCCCATTAAAACAATTATGGTCCATCATGCCATGCCAATTCACAGGACAAGATGTACCAGGACATTTTTTACAGCTTTTCTCTTTATTTCTCTTTATTTCTCTTTATTTCTCTTTGTTTCTGCCAGAGGCTTTGCCTGCCAGAGAAGGGAGCTGGCTGTGTCACAGCTGACACAGGAGATTCCGACGAGGAAGCTTCACATTTGACTTGAGGAAGTCAGATAATCTGGTTTTATTTCAGTAAATTCTCAGCCAGTGTTTCCTTTCAGATCACATTGCTACAACATTTTTAAATGGGTCAAATGAAAGTTCCACACAAAATGATGYACCCACACAATTGTGTTAACCTATAATAAGCAGCATTTTAGAAACTGCGTTACTATACAATATATAAAATGTATTTACAGGTATTAAAACTGACTTTAAAAACCAATTTATAAAGTCAACTACTGCTTAATGGCTATTAACTGTGTACCTTAGACCCCTGACAAACCTCAGCTGTCAGTTAACACAAAGAATATTAGACTTGTACTACTAGTTACTCCATTAGTGTCTGGTAGCTCTAAACACTTAACCCCACAGTAACCTTGCATGCCAGCCTGATATCAAAGAATAAACTTTATCCTCTTATTCTGCTTTGAAAACCTAGGAAACTTTACTTTAAAAGCATATTGAAAAGATATGGTATTTAGAACTCAAGATAAAAACATKAAAGTAAAAATAAAACTGCAGAAAAGCTCAGTTATTCATCCTGATGGCAATGTTGGGGGAGCAGGAGGGTAAATATATGATAATACACTATCTACTACTTTGTCTGCCTTCCTGGGCTGGCCCCTGACAGCAGGGCACAAATCACAGCCTAAAGCTTTGTTGGCTCAGACACTGCCATACTTGCCATTGCAGGATGAGGTGCCAGTGGCAACTTAGTGCCCCTGCTAATGCCAACATTGCGTTTATTGCACATGCCTCAGTGCTTCCTAAAAATTAGTAAAACGGCTCCTTGTTCACAGAGAGATCAATGCCAGCACCAAACTGAAAGCTGTGCCTGTGAATGTACCAAATGCTGTGCTGCTTTCCCTTGAACCAGGACAACTCCAGGCTCTAGCCCTGGAACACCCTGCTGAGAACACACAATTTACCCCAAATCTGACAGATATCACAGCACTGTGCCCTCAGTACTGCAGGACTCATTCACCCCAGATATACATCTATATCTATATCTATATCTATCTATACATTTATTAATATTTTTAAACAGGTAACAAGATAAAACTGCAGGTTGGGAAATGYATGGAGCAGTGGTTTTGGTTGAGACAAAGTTGCACCTTTCTTAAAACAATTATAAAGCAGATTCAAAGAAATGAACCCTTGCCTATTTCTGGCTTTTATTTGAATACTGTCATGACTGGGTGAGTGAATCCAGGATGTATCCCCCCCAGTCAATTTTGTAGTACACTCCAGCTCTTCTCAACAATTTCATATTYAACATCACCATCTTTGAAAAAGTGACCTGCAACTCAGAGGAGAAAACATCTGCAGACAGTTATCTGTACAATGTAACATCTTGAGGGATATAAAGCATTCCAGAGAAACCAAGTATGCCCTTTCTAGCTCCAGAAATCCCTGAGGAATGAATACTTTTATATTTGCTGTTTTACTCTGGAGATCACTACTCAAACTAAATAAAATTTAGGTTTAAAAAAAAGAAAAAAGCACTTTATTCTATTCCAATGGAAATTTAAGGTACGAGTAGCTGTCAGGACAAAAGCTCTTACAGCTGCCTAGCACTTTGACTTAATCTCCAGTGTCTGATGCCTCTTCAGTTAAGAGCCAGAGGGACAAATCGGCAAGGTGATAGRGCTGGAACCAAACTGACCATGCAAACCCTTACCAAGCTCCTTTCTCAAGTCACACTTCARATAAAAGCACCGAAGTGATCACAGCAACTCAGACTAGATGGCCATGCAGCTCAGTGCTTTTACATTGACGGCATCCMAAAACAGATGCCCAAGGAAAACACAGGAACAGAGTGTGTGTAATAACCCTTCCTTAGCTTCCATCAGCCTGCAGTTAGGCTCTGCTGAGAACACCAGCACCTAATCCCACACAAACTTTAGTGAAAGAGAGCTCCCCTTTCAAAAGACAGCCAGCCCACCCCCTGAACTGGTGGAGCTTGTGCCATCTCACAGAACCGGGTCAACTCTGGAACAGCCACCGTTTGAAGACAACCAGCTGTGCAAACGTGCAAATCAGTGTAAACTCTGATTTACCTCATCCAGCACAACTTTAAAAGGAGCTGGTTACTTCCCTGCACAATTAGAAGGTGAGAACATCACTAGTTTTCGTTGCTTAATTTTTTAATATTATCTCACAGATTTTACCCTATAGATAAACACGTAGACTTTCCAGTACTAGTGTCTACGTTTAACATCTGGGTATAATTAATGGAAGGCAAAGGTTACTAGTGATAATTGCATGTTGCTTATATGACAAAACTATTACAACTCTTTTACAGCTATTTTTAAAACCTTTTGTTTTAATTAATTTGTTTCCAAGTGTTTCATTTACCTCAGCCTCCTGGTTACAATTTTTTTCCTGTGCAAACTAACAGATACATAGTTACTCATGAATAAATAATTACCCCCCAGCTCTGTGTGAAACTCACACACCGAGTTGAAGGTCAACAGAAATTCTGGATATTTATGTGCTACACAAACTGCCTCAACTTTGATTTTGCTGCTCTAAAATGTCATCTCACTGCATACGAAAGGTCTGTCTTAAATAAAATTGGAGTATACATTGTTTGATGGCACTGAGAAAATGCATTRTTAGATGTACTAATATATAATTTATTCACATAGAAACTTGGCTTCAAAATACTTCCACACTGACAGAAGTCATAGCACCCAAGGACTGCAGACACTTAGCATTTTGGATTTCAGTAAAAGTCAGAACAAGAACAAAATTGAAGACTCCAAGATGCCATATATTGATTTGATATTAAGAAAAATAATTCACTGAAAGGGTAGTTCAGCATTGGAATAAGCTGCCCAGGGAAATGGTGGAATCATCACTCCTGGAATTGTTYAAAAGCCGTGTAGATGTGGCATTTGGGGACATGTTTTAGCGGTGGCCTTGGCAGGGCTGAGTTCATGTCTGGACTTGATAATGCTGGAGGTCTTTTYCAGCCTAAACGATYCTGTGATTCTATACTRAGGAAATATAAAGCACCTCGGCAACAGCCGCTCTGCTCTCCCAGAGAAATCAGGTTGTAAACAACGTCATTTAAAAGCCGGATGTTGTAAAGAAAACGCTTTCATTCAAAAACTTAGGAGAAAGAGACCAGCAGAATCTGCCGCGCACTCCGACAACTCCTGTACTTTAATTTCAACCAGAGACATGCTAAAATGAACCGKTTTTACTGCACTTGAAAACCCCCTGAATCTTCCGGGATTTACGCATTTAATTTTTCATATTTAAATAACAATGAACCCAAATCGCTAGGGAACACGAATGTATACACAGCACTGCAAACCACCCCCAGTTTATGCTATGGACACCGAGGTAATCTCCTATACGGCTGAAGCACCCAGCACAGCGACCTCCGGAGAAATCATGGAGGAGACACTCGGCTTCTGCCAGAGACAGCACCTCGGCCGGAGCTCCCCGCCTTGCCCGAGCCGCTCTGGGCGGGCATCGCCCAAAGAATCCGCGGCCGTGGCTTAAAGCATTTGAAAGGGCCATTAGCGCCAGGGAGCGGCGCTGGGTGGAACACGGGCCGGCCCCAGACAGGGCAGGAGGGCGCTGAGGGAATGGGCGGCCCGCCCTCCCGGACCTGGGGGGTGTGAGGGAAGGAGACGTGGTGCTCCGCCAARCGCTGCGCCGGGAGGCTCGGGGGCCGACCCACCTCGGGGAGGAAGCCCTACCTCCCGGCCCCGCGGTGGCTCGGCAGCCCGCTCGCCGTTTTCCTCCCTTTTCTGCCCAGGAGGAGTCAGGGCGGATTGTAAAGGACAATGAGTTGGTGCTGACAGAAGAGCTTCTCTACAGTGATGCAGCGCCATCTTGCAATACGGACGAGAAGCTGTGGCGGGCGCCATTTTGCCTTTGGCCGRGGGATGAGAAGCGCCTCATTACATTTAGTCTCGTGGGCGCCGCCATTTTAGGTTACGGCAGAGCCTCCGCCTTCMCAAGCGCAACCTCATTGGGCGCCGCCATTTTGGATTACGAACAAGACGGCGACCCGCAGGGGTCCTCACCCCCTCCCTTCCTCTCTTTAGGTGCCTTCATAAAATGCCCGTCGAGAATCCCCTCTTTTTTCGCCCCGCTCCCAAGATGGCGTCGATGCGGGAGAGCGACACTGGCCTGTGGCTGCACAACAAACTGGGCTCCACGGACGAGCTGTGGGCACCGCCGAGCATCGCCTCGCTGCTCACGGCCTCGGTCATCGACAACATCCGCCTCTGCTTCCACGGCCTTTCCTCGGCCGTCAAGCTCAAACTGCTCCTGGGGATGCTGCACCTGCCCCGCCGGGCGGTGGATGAGGTGAGAGCCGGGTGGGAGTAGCAACGAAACGGGGCGCGCGTGTATGTGTGTGTGTGTGTGTGTGTGTGTGTGAGGGGGAGAGGTCGGAGATGGCGTGAGGGGAGAAGGGGGGCAGTGCCAGCACCACCTCCCCCGCCCGCCCTTTTCTTTCCACACGGAGGCTGCGGGGAGAGGGGACCCCGGGCTGCCCGCGGGGCGAAGGCGAGCGGCCGCAGCCCCTCAGGGTAGGGGCGTGTAGCGGGGCTGATCCCCACAGCCATGCCCGCCTCTCCCTCRCAGTCTTCCTTGGACAGGGAGGAAGAAGGGAATAAGATCTCTTWGCTCGGAGGACTCTGTCCCCGGCGTGAGGAAAAGCGCTGAGATTCCCCGTGATAAGGGAGTGAGTGGAATGGGAGCTTTGCTGCTGCTCCTCCTCTTCCTGCTGTTCGGGGATACCCTGGTTGGCAGTAGYCTTTTGAAAGCAGTTTGGACTGCTTTCAAACCCATCGTGTGCCCCACAAAGACTCGTTATAGGGCTGTGTTTTGGGTGCATTTTGGGGAAGAGAGCTTTTCTGAGGCAGTGGTTGTTCGAGGGCTGGGACGGAGGCCGGCTCATTTAGGAGTAGTGGTGTGTGTTCGGTTCCTTTCACTCCTTCCTTAGTACTGGCAGCTGTGTAGGTGTCACAAGTTGAGCATCTAGGCTTTAGGAAGGACAGCAGCAAGTGCTGAAACTTTGGGAATGGAATATTGGGGTCTGCACTAAGCAGTGCTTTTCCCCACCCTTCTYCAGTCAGGTCTTGACTGAGGAAAATTGCCATGATTTTTCTTTGCCTGTCTTTACCTTTCTGGGAACAGCTGGTGCTTTCCTCTGCTGTCCTACCCCAGCTAATAAAGTAACTGGTTCGAGTCTGAGCTGGCTCTGCAAGCTTTTTCACTTGGCCCTGGACCATAATTCTGCACCTGGCTTATTCTTACCGGTAGGCAGCTACAGATGTTTGGGGCAGTAGCTGGAAAACGTCTGGAAATCCTAAGTTTCCTCAGCTAGTTTGGAGAAATTTCTGTCTTACTTCCATCACATAAAGTAGTCGTTCCTTGTAACAATCGTGGAAGTGTTTAGTTAGTCCTCACCTTCTCGTGTAGAGTATCCTCAGCTGTGCTTTCACCAGTCTCTTTCTTGGCTAAGACAGAGCTGCTTCTTAGGCTTAATATACGTATATACCAGGCAGGGTGTGGTATGCAGCTCTGATTATTGTATACCCAGCTTCTGTGCACTTCTAGGCTGAAAATGGGCAACATCACCTTTAAGCAATAGTTTCGTGTTTGTTGGTGTCTGTCTTGCCACAGGTATCTGTATGATTGTTCACTGTGTTACACTTGTGTTACTTTACTTTAAAAAAAATAATACTTGCTCAGCATGTTTATGCTATTGTTGAAGACATAATATTCATGTTTAGTGCCTGTGCAGTGAACGAGCTGTCATCCTTGTGTGTGATAAATGGGGTCGTGTTTTGGACAAACTAGATAATCAAGGCTGGAAAG
This sequence comes from Malurus melanocephalus, assembly GCF_030028575.1. Classification (NCBI taxonomy): domain Eukaryota; kingdom Metazoa; phylum Chordata; class Aves; order Passeriformes; family Maluridae; genus Malurus; species Malurus melanocephalus. The sequence goes on along the minus strand of NW_026623446.1, from coordinate 621,479 downwards.
GGGGATGGGAGATCAAGTGAACTCATGAGTTTGCAAAATTCTTCTGAACTTGGTATGAAAAGCCAAGTAACCTGGAAGAAAWTCATATTGCAGTGTTTAGGAAAATCGGTGGTGTTATTAGATTGAAAAGAGCTCCAAAAGCTCAGGGACCTTCATAAATAGCACTCATGGCAACTCTTTGAGGGAGCAGCATTCAGATAAACTGAAATAATTTGTTGAAATGCTTCAACAGGGTTCATTGGGTGGTAAAAAYGTTTTAAACCAAACCCAAGGAAGATGGTAGCCAGCAGCTTTACTGGATCTGTGCTTTTGTTAGCCATGGACATAAAGTGTATTCAGAGAAAAGCGAGTCAGTCAGTGTGCTTTTAGTGTGTCCTTAAAGCAATCAGTTGTGTTCCAAGTGTAAAGCTCTTTTTGCTGCTGTGACAAAATATTGTGGGATTTTTCAGTTTGAAAGAGTTCATCTGATGATGCTTGATTTAGCTCTATCTTCAGCATCTTAATTATTTCAGGGATGTGTGATTAATTTTTTTTTCCTTAAACTGGGAGAAGTGCCTTAAAAAAATAGAAAAAGTCATGAGACAGAAGCCCTTAACATGATAATAGTTACCATCTATAGATGGTAAAAATAGCTGATGTAACCAAACTGCTGACAGAAAGGGCTGTTGCCTTATCRGATGCTCATCATTTGTGGTGAGTTTGCTAAAATAGTTTTATTTGTGCAGATTTGTCACCCAGCTTACTGTCAAGAGTTTCAGTATTTCAGTTGGCATGGAGTATTTTGCACACAATGTCCAGAAAATAGATAAATGTGTCCAGAATGTCCTGTGCTGTGCATGCGTCTGCAACAGCCTCTGCTCATGTGTGGGGGAGTGCTGGAAGTGGTTCCTTCCTGCCAGRACAGGATACCTGTAGCTGCCTGGAAGTGAATTTATCATTTGGAAATCACTCCCATGTCTAAAAATGATTAAGCAGAACTATGAGAGTACTTAATTAGTCTCTTTGGGAAGTCATATGTCTTTTCCATGCCATGTGCTAGTCTGTATCGATCATGTGCGAGAAGCACTGAGCTGGCATTTGGAAGCTTAATTGTATTGGAAAATATATTGCATCAGCTTTGTAAAGCTTTGGGACTCTAGATAGCRGCTACAGGATACGTTACATATTAAAAGAYATTCCCCTCTCTAGATAACAGATTMAACTCAGTTATTTTCTCTTCAAAATATTTTTTTCTATTTCTGTGTAGTAGTAATAGCGTTTTCATGAAAGCTTAGAATAACATGGAAACCATTTGGGAGTAGACATTGGAGTAAAAAGCAATGTGGGAATGAAGGAGTCTGGTGGTATTTGGTTTAAAAGGGATTTAATTGCTCCTGGTCCTTTTTAAATCTCTGTGAAAGCTTCAGTCTAGACAAGTGAMTCTTCAGTGAGCTCTCTTGAAAGCTCAGTCCTTCACTTTAAATGGTTTTATCCTCATATGTAATATCTTTCAATTTTCATAATGTTTTCATTCAACACTCCAAATATTATATAGATATAATTGACTTAATCCTCATAATACTTCTGTGGGACAGGTAATAAACCTAATTTTTATCATGCTGTGAACCTCATTACTACATGTTTGTTCCTGCTGTCTAAGAAGAATAATTTGCTCTCATTTTCATTTTAAGTTATGTTTTGTAGGCAGTTATCAAAAATTCCTTTTCCACTGTAATTCTCTGGGCAGAACTTTCAAACTCTTGAGTCTTCTGGCTTTTCATCTGCTATTTTTTTTCTAGATAATTGCACTTATTTGAAATGATGCCTAAAGCCCAGCGTAGTGCTGACCAGAGAGAGTTTCAGTTGTGGATTTGGCAGAACAGTTATTTCTGTTTATTTTGCATATTATATTCTTGTTAACCTGATTCACAATGGCAAGTGCAAGTTTTCTTTTTATGCCAATGTTTAGTTTATTTGTTCAGGGTTAGACTGTGATGTTACACCCAAGTCTGGAACAAGGACTGTGCTTCTGTGCTCTCTTAAATATCTTGAGAGGAAGATCCCTATCCCAGCAGAGATCTGCTCTTTGAGTCATTTATGCATGGAAGTGGGAATTGTGAAGTGAGTATGGGTGCAGAGGAGTAAGAGTGGACATGACACTTGCATTTCCCTTTGCAATGAGAACACACAGGCTGCTGTGCACYTTTCTGGCCTGCACTTAGAGTTCATATTATTCTGTGATGTAAATAGTATATTTTAATCTAATATTTCTCTTGGCCACTTGAGCTCTTCTTCATTATTAAAATGCAAACCACATACAGTATGGTATTGACCCATCCTGGGTTTGTATTGTGTAAATATTAATACTGCGTTTTCAATCCAATGCTTTTAGCTTAATGAAAATGCTCTATAATAATAATGCAGATACCTATTAAATATCTTTTCTATAACTTCCGAAAGATTAAAGCTTCATTTGTTTTATTAGCCAACTGTTGCTGCAGTTGTCCAAAACTATTGTCACATATATTAATTTGAGCAGAATATRAAGCAAATAAATGGGAATTCTTTGYAAGTAGTCATCYTGGAGCTGTCACGTGTGTTACTAGTAACACTTCCTTTTTTACACCTTCCCACAGTCCTGTTTGTCCTTCCTGCACAGCCATTATTAATCTCCCTTTTGTCTCTATTCTCAGATGCTTGCCATCCCTACTTGTCAGATGTTTCTAGTCATGGCCTGTGCATCTTCTTGTGTGCCAGCAGGATGAGTAAAATAYTTAAGGTGCTTAAGATTTAGATGAGAAAGACACCAGAACATGTTACATCAGATCTTGACATTCATGCTTAACAAGATGCTGGTTGGAACTSATGGGAGTCTTACTGACCCAGTGTTGCAATCTTGGACAATTAAGAGTTTGGGATTATGGCTGTGCCCTGTAAAGTAAAGGAAAASTGCATGTAGGATTCCCTGTTGAATGCATTTCATGCATTCTCAAACCAGAAATTAAATATTTCTTTCAGCTGCCAGTTGAACAGTGAAGTGGGAACATGTATTTAAATTGCCATTTGAAGACAAATCTGAGTCAAAATTTGAATCCAGGCTTGTTAAAYGCAAAGCCAATGTTCAGGCAAGGTCTCTGGTTAGCTCACAGTACATGTTGGTGTGCTTTGCTTCCCTGTATGTGACAGTGACTGTTCTTCCACCCTGTTCTTTCTGCCATGAGGCCTTGTGACAATGTTATTTGCCCAGTGCTAGGCAAACAAGTTGTTTCTGGGCTCCTTTCTTGAAGGAACCAGTAAAGCAGTGGGTTGTGGCATAGGCTGCCTGAACTTTAGCTCTGAGAGCAGTGGCGATGCAACGTGACCAGATGAACACTACAGGAACTTATATAGATAGTATAGGCAYGTAGCTCTGAATTTTTGGTAAAAATAGGAGTTTTGTGAAGTAGGTATGAAGGGTAAATTGTGAGGATACAAGAAACATTTTTCCTCTAGCCTGACTTTGATGAAGGAAATTACATTCTCTAGGCTTACATGCATTAATGGTGTCCACAGAAAAGCTTGTAAAWGCAATGGACTCGTCAGCTCTTCGAGGATGTTTTTGTTTTCCAGGTATTTCATGTTAATCAGTACCTTGATTCCTTTAGGATAGATAAGAGAATAAAAGATTTTGYTTTGATAGTGTTTGCAGTCATCCTCATCCACTGTAGAAGTGACTTTTAAGGAATTTAGGATTATAATAGAGAATTGACAAGCTTGTGGATGTTCAGGTGGTGTTATGTTTACTGAGGAAGAAATGAGCAATGTAGAACAACAAAGAGTAGAACCTTAGGAACTGATTCTTTCCACTGTGTAAGCATTGGTTAAATTTGACAGCACATTGAACAGTGYTTGGTCCTAGTTTTGTGCTCAGTTTATCTAACACAAATCAAATCAGTGGCACTGCTGAAGGTGGCAGCTGGCTTATATAGTGTCTTCTTCCTGCTCCTCTCTTTGTATTCTGGTGTTTGTGTGATTGCAGTCAGTCACACCAAGGTGCTGGTCAAGCTTAAAGCTACAGAAATGCTCATTTTGGGTCAGATGGATTCATGCAATTTGTTTTACAAGCACGTAACATAACATGCAAGCCCAAAAACATGCAGGGGATAAAGGACAAACTGGCTCTAGAGTGGACTTGTAAACCCTTCCAAAGTGAGAGGGCGATAACATTGTGTGGATGAAAGGACTTGAGAAATGTCAATGTTTGTTTGCCTCTGAGCTTTGTAAGTGGATAGGAAAGGAATGGGGAGCAGAGATTTAACTTTTCTTTTATTTGGAGTTGTATGTGTGGGCTTATTTTATTAAACTTATTTTCATGTAAGAGTGCTTTACATAAAGAGAAAGAATCGCCGCATAAAGGTGAAGATGAGCCCCTTGCTTGTCTTTCTGTGTTCAGAAACAAGATGACTGTAACTAAACTATATGTGCCAGAAGGGGTTGTGAAAAATCAAAATTCATGTATTTCCTYACACTTGCTAATGCATTCTTCAGTRTTAATACAATGCAGATAGAGTATGGTAAACTGCTTTGTGTAATTTTACTGTTGTTTTGTGTATCTCAAACATCTTAGTTTTCTGAAGCTAATGCTGTCATACTTACATGAAAATTTACTTAGAAAAAAAGCAAGTGGTCATTCTTTGGGGGTTTAACTTTACTTGTGAATGAGGAAAACAACTAATTTAAGAGATTTACTGTGTAAACCCCTGACTACAGTCACCTTGATTTTCATTTCATAGTGCCAACAGATATGTTGGTCAGTAATTAAGAAAAATATTATTACATTGAAACTTTTGAATTAATTTCATGCATTATTTTGCATTTTTCAAAATAGAAAAATAAGTTTTTTCTGACTATAGAAACTTCCGGTAGATGGAAAATCTTGTTACTTGTGGTATATTAGAGGACTGTGYTTACTTCTCTAATACATTATTTTTGTCAAACAATACAGTATTGATTAGGTTATTTTGGCCTAAGCTTATGCAATGTTTTGAAGACTTAATTATGATGCAGCTATAATCTGTCTGCTTAATTATGCTGTAGGCTGGCAAGGGGCACATCTTCACTTAGATGCCTGTTCTAAATAAGCTGTATTCTATTCAGTGCTGGGAATATGCAACTAGAAGGTGTGGGTTCACAGGGAGCATGGTGTAAAACATAAGGAGATAGTAATGTAGACATTTGGCTGCTGCTTTTAGTAAAAATGCCCAGTGCTAAACAAAGCTTTGAGCTGCCAAAAGCTMAAACCAAACTTGGGTTAGTTTGGCTGAAAGCGGTATAAAAAAAATCACCTTAGTTCATTCTTTACTTGGTTCTAGAGTTAATGTATAACTATGTGGAAACAAGTCTCCCTCTTCCCTCCCCCAGCAGTAAAAYATTGTGCATGTTTGTGTCTTTTAAAAATAAATCCAAATATAACCTGTTTAAAACTGTTTCCAATTGGTTGATTTTCTTTTTCTTTTTTTGTTAGATGAAAGGGGCACTGACTGAAATTATCCAGCTCGCTACCTTGGATTCAGACCCCTGGGTCTTAATGGTAGCTGATATTTTAAAATCCTTTCCAGATACTGGCTCCCTTAACCTTGATCTTGAAGAACAGAATCCCAATGTTCAAGATATTTTAGGAGAGCTTAGAGAGAAAGGTAAGCCTTTTCTGTTGGTGAAAATTGCAGGAATGTGGTGCCTTTCAGGAATAACCTGTCATTTTCCAGGCAGCCTTGCTGTCTTAACAGTAGAGGTACCAGAACAAGCACTGTCTTGTCTCTGAATAACCACAATTCATGACCTGAAATGTTACTGGAYTGGGAACTGTGGTATTTGAGGAATRGTAGCTTCTTGAATTATCTTTTCACATATCATCAGAACTTAATGTCAGTTATTGCCTGGAGTGTGAAGGGCAACACAAAAGTTGTTTTGGATTCATTAGCATCAGAGGGAGGCTGTGCTGCAASTTAGTGTGGGTTTTTTTCTCTGTTGCTCTGTCTCACATTTGTAATACCAAAGAAGACAGCAAGTCTCTGTCTTGTGTGGTCAGCCTMGGGTGTGTGGAAGCACCACCACTGTCCCGGGCTGGAGCTGTCTGTGCCGGCATGTCTGTGCAGCAGGTGATAGGTGCTGGAGGGAGACTGATCCCTGGAAGAGTTATGCTGCTGTTGGCCAAGTAGCTACAGATTGCCCAGCAGCTGAAAATATGGGGTCAGGCAGTTGCACAGTTGCTGCTTCAAACAGCAAATGGTGATGCAAAACTACTCCTACATCAGTGGATTTATTTTAGCCTATTGTCTAGCAAAAGCCCTCGGGCATCAATGGACAGACATGATCTTGGGGCTAGGATTGTAGCAAAACAATAATTAAATGACTTGGAGGTGGAAATACTTTGTTTTCTTACTTATGAACAAACATCATTTGTCTGTTCACACTTGTGATTTGGATTTTCATTTAATAGATTCTTCTTCATATGTGATTTTTAGGGAATCTGAGAATTCAGTAATTTTTGTCTTTTTTGACAATAGTAGCATATTTAAGATAGCTATAATTTGACWAGGTATAATTAACATGGAAGCTTTTATGAAGCTAATGTGATAAACAAACATACTAATAACTGGTTATATACTGTGTAATAATTGGAACTGAATTACTCTTGGTGTCTCAACAAGTAATCTAAAATTTAAAACCACCTGTACAGTCTATTTGTAAAATGTTTTGTCATTAGCTGTCAAAGAGTTGCTAATACCTGTTTGTACTGTGTTAACTCTTTATGCAGTAAGTGAATGTGAAACTTCAGCCATGTTGCCGTTGGAATGCCAATACTTAAACAAAAATGCCTTGACAACACTAGCTGGGCCCCTTACTCCCCCAGTGAAACATTTCCAGCTGAAAAGGAAACCTAAAAGTGCCACTCTCAGAGCTGAACTCTTGCAGAAGTGTAAGTAGTATTAAGATTGTGTACAAATTAAATGGTGAAAGGAATGTTCAGTCTTATTCTCCAGTATGGTGATATACATTAAAATTGTCTTTTACAAAAGCTTTCCTGGATGAAGAGGGACTGATGTGTGGAAGAGCAGGTGCACGTCATTCCAGCCAGGATTGCATTAAAATGCTAATATTGATTTAAATGCTGTTTAGATTTCAAGRCATACAAAGAGCTGTAGCTTTTTTAAGCACAGATAGGTCCTCTCGTGGGTATATTTAACAGTGAGGACTTGTGAGGGACAGCTTTGGTTAAAGCTCCTGAAACAAAAGTAAAATGAGCACATAGTTTTATTTTGCCATGTRCTTTTGGAGCAGGGAGCTGCTAATTCATTCTTTCTTTCACCCAGTATGGCTGTGTAGGGTGTAAAACCCAAGACGGTTTTCTCTTAACAAAAGGCAACATACGTGTACATTTATGTATTGGTCGGTGGTTGAACTAAGTGATCTTAARTTAGTTTATTGCAGCTGCTGTTCTGTAGTTTACTGCTTGCTGCTTTCCTGCATGTAACTTGAGTTCGTCTGGTTAAATACAAGATTTGTAACTTTTTATGATGTGTCATATAACTTGTTKGATTATTTCAATTGATTATTTCAATTTCTGTTGAGTAAATTGCCTAATCTGGTAATTGATTTTRGTTTAGGCTGCCTTGTCTGTTGCATAGTCATTGATTTTGCATTTTCTCCAAATACTGTTTGTTTCACATAAATGACCTSGATTTTCATTAAATGTAATTCTTCCTTTGTTGCTATCTCTATCTCTTTATGTATTGGTTAATAACATTTTGTATAAGAAGGAATGCGTTGTATTTTTACAGCAYGGATTCTGTAATAACTAAAATCCTTTTTCCTTTTAGCAACAGAAACTGCACAACAGCTCAAGAAAACTGCAGGAGTGCCTTTCCATGCCAAAGGCAGGGGACTGGTCAAGAAGATAGATACAACAAGTATGGCTCACTTTCATCAGTTCTCAGAAASAAAACCTGATAAAATGGCCTTGATGAAGAATAAAATTACCATCTGTTTTTTACAAAAGCTTAATTCTTTTTTGAAGCAAAGGATTTCTCCATTTCTGCCTCCCTCTCTCTCGATACTTAAATATTTCTGACATGTCTTGTCAGAAAGAACAACAGTGTGTGGGGTTTTTTAAATGGCAAGTATATCTGCCATGCTTCTAAACTGTATGCAGCTAGATCATGCCTATAGACTTGATAGGAATTTAATTTGCATGACTCCAGGAATAACTCCTGACTAAGCCATGTTGCTCCAAAAGAGAGCAGAGTGGATCRCAGTAGTCTGCTGTGTTCTTTAAARTGCTGTGAAGTAGAATGAAACTATCTTGTATTTGTATRTATCTGTCTGGAGAAAGAAGAGGGGACAGTGTGTTCTCTGCAGCCAAGGCTGAGCAGTAAATTCTACATCRCAGACATGTAGAATGGTTCTTCAGCTTTGTATTAATACATTCCAGCTGTTTGCTGAAGTTCCTGAACAGCTTGAATTTTTCCAAGTAAGGAGYGAGAAGAGGGTTCAAAATTAGTTACATTATCTAAGTCACTGCACAAGTATAACTTTCCTGGCCACCAGTGATGCTGAGGTATGAAACTAATTGATTTCATGATGTTGTGGCTGTAAGCTATGAAGTATTTTGCATTGATGCTATTTAAGATGTGGCTTTGGGGGCTGGTTTGTCCTCATGTTCAAGCAGGAAATTCAAAAAGTAGTTACAATTTGAACTAAAAATTGTTYCAGTATACGACTGTCTGTTCTTGACATTTTGTGTAGCTGTTGAATTACTAAAGCCAGTTTTTAGATGTGGCCTTTAGAGCCAGTTGGGCTCTAGAAACAGGAGYTGGGGACCCACTGAGGTTTGCTCTGCTGAAATGGACTCACATGGATCAGAGGATTGTCTTATGGTGAGAACATTTTCAGTATAGCATGTAGAGGAATACTCAGAGTCTCTAAGCTCAAACTGAAGTTCTGTGTTTATCTTCAATTTGCAGGGCATAATGAAATTGTCAGGAGACTCAAAAAATCTTGACACATCTGTATATGTGTCTCTAATCTTTTAATAATTGAAAGATTGCTGTGTTTAATGGTAGGATTAAGTGTGAGGTAGAAGTGCAGCAGCATAGATTTGGGGGAAACAGATGTTACAGGTGTAGCTGATGCTACTGTGTGTTGAGACAGCAGGGTTCTGTTTGCACTATAGACCCAAACTGGGTCCTCCTTGTGCAAAAGCAGCTCTAGAATTTCAAATACATGTGTGAGTCAATAACTTACCTTTGCAGTAGATCACWAGCCCTTAGCCCTGCAGAAGCTTGGATAAGAATTTTGATTAAATACAGTTTTACCAWGTAACTAGATTGTGAAATCCAAAGAGCAACTTTGGCAATAGTTGGATTCTAAACATTAATGTCCTGTACTGTTTCACATGTTCAGAGTTTATTTTTTTACAAGTAAGGAAAGCATCAATGTGTGTAGGAAAAGTAGATTTTGTTAGCAGTGCACCTCTGTGATTACTTCAGGTAGAACAGGGTTGCAAGCATTGGTCAGTGATATCAACTCTTTCTCCTTGTTTGAAGGGTAGAACCTAATCTGACCTTTGAGGGACGTGGAGTATGTTATCGACAATTCCGCTCTATAAACATTTTAATTTAAAGGGGAAGGTAGTGTGTGCATTAGGAAGGAAAAAAGCTGAAGAACTCTTTAATGCATTTTTCATAACTAATTAAACATATATTTCAGTTGTTCCTCTTTGCTCTTCCCTAAGCACCACTCAAAGGAATACCAAAACAAGCTCCGTTCAGGAGTACTTCAGCACCCAGTGTTTTTAGTCCTTCTGGAAACAGAACTCCTATTCCTCCTTCAAGAACACCTTTGCGCAAAGAAAGAGGAGTAAAGGTAGTGTATTCCTTCTTGTTTTTCTGCTCACTTCTTCTCCCTCACCTAAAGTGAATTTCTGCTGCTGTTTTGAATCAAGCATAAATATATTAAAGAAAAAAAAATAAGGATGATATTTAGAGATAAACTACATATGTTTCACAATGATTATTAAGTTCTCTGTGGTCTTTCTTTTTAGCTTCTAGATATCTCTGAGCTGGATATGGTAGGTGCTGGCCGTGAAGCAAAGAGAAGAAGAAAGACATTAGGTTGGTACAGCATTCTACTTGCAAAGGTTATCCATACACCTGCAAATATGATCAAGATTTGTAGTATCATTTTGTTTTTAAGTTGCTGAAGCTTAGCCTGAGCTAAACTTTAAAAAATGAGGGGATGAACCAACCCAAATAGGTTTTAAGGGAGGATTTTAATGTRTTTCAGTGCTCCTACTCATATTGCCTTGTGCCTTGATAACTCAGTCCTGTGAAAGGATGTAGCTAATCACTTGTGCTTTGGGCAGCCCATATGTGTGAGTRGCTTCAGTACTGGAATTTTTCAGAGTTATTTTGATAATGCTTAGTTCTACTGGCTGTATGGCCAAATAAATTAATTGAAAGTAATATTGAAAAAAATGTCTAGCACTCTCCAGAATTCTGACCAAGAGRTCTTAGCAAGTGAACAGTATCTGATACACTGCTTTTAAGGCAAGTGACAGGGTAGTGCCCTACTGAACCACATAGAGAAGAAACACTGTGCATCATATTTGTCACAAAACAGCTTTTTTGTATTTGTCACAAAAAAAGAGTACCACCTCAGAACAAACCCATAATTGCAATTAAAATGTTGCTTGGGCTTTCATGCTTTCTAGTATCAAATTTCTCAGTTACTGTATCCTGTACATTGTGGTCCAGTTCATTATTGGGTTCATTATAAAACTCTGTTTGGAGATTACTTTATCTATTTCAGCATGTACCCCTTTAAGCATGTTTTAGAAGACTTTGAGAAATGCATTTTTATGTCTTTGTTTAAAATGTRTATTCATATTTCAGAAAAAGTTGGATTGATTTCTCTTTTTATGCAATAGATACAGAAGTTGTGGAAAAGCAAGCCAAAGAAGAAACAGTAGTAGAAAATGCTACCCCAGATTATGCTGCTGGCCTTGTATCTACACAGGTAAAACCAAGCACAAAAAACAACCAGTCATAAAAAATACGGTCTTGACATGTGCTAGTCTCAACCACTTAAACATTGTAATGGTGTTTTACTCACTTGTTGAAACATGTCTCTATGTAAAAATTTTTACCTAATTTTTTCAAAATTCCATATTTTCACCAAAATAAAAAAGCAAACCTCTTCCTAGGAGTAATTTAGTTAGGGAGAGGGGGTGGGAGCAGAGTGTAGGTTTTTTTCTTCCTATTTCTGAGTATATTAGAAATTTTCTCAGTATATTAGAAACCATGGTGCAGCTTTGTTTTCTCAGTCAGGACYTGGATTTTCCAAGAATGCTCTGTCCTGCCTATATTTCTGTATAAGAAGCTGTTTGGTCCATGTGACATGCTAAGACCAGCATACAGGCAAATCTTGGTAGGCCAGAGTCCAGAGTGAAGGGCATTGCCTTTCTTTCTGCAGAGTGTAAAGAGAATCTTTCTTTTAGTGAGTTCCACATTTTACAGAATGTCCATGCTTTATATAGTAGAGCTACCTTAAATTATTTGTCTGTTAGACTGTTCCCCCAAAACTTCTTTCCTCTCTCACCCCCTTATGTTTACAAGGCTGTATCGGGCAGTGAAGTCTTGGACCATGCTGGTGTTTTTATGTTGTGTATGCAGTGTTATGTATAATTAAGTAYAAAATGAGACTTTTTCTTTAGCCTCATCATCCTAGATGGCATCAGTCATGTTGGTGTTGACTTGCCTGTTTCAGTGGGAATGGGGATTTTACCTATGCTGTTACTGCAGCCTTCTGCTTGCTCCTGTCCCAGAGGCTTTTGTCTTCTCCTGGGTGATACTCTAGTAGGCCTTTTGTCCACGGATGAACACAGGTTCTGCTTGCTAATGGCAAAGAGCATGTTTGCTCAGGCAGACCACTTAATCCTATAGTGCAGTTCTTCATGGAGTGCCATCTACACAAATTTCTAATGTTTAAAGTAGAAAGTTAGTGTTAAACATGTTAGGTAGGACTCCTAACCGAGGAATCCGCAATTAAGTTCCCAAAAGGAATATCACAGTAAAACTGGCGTTGAAGTTGTATTTAAAATGCAGAAACAGCCCATGAATACTTGCAGTGTGGCTTTAATACTTTCTTTTCTGTTCTGTAGAAACTTGGCTCGTTGAACAATGAGCCTGCACTACCTTCTACAAGTTATTTACCTGCTACCCCCAGTGTGGTGCCGTCTTCCTCCTATATCCCAAGCTCTGAAACACAGCCAGGTAACACACTTCCTTGCTCTTGGGACCTAATACCTCCARCTCTGTACTGTTTTATTGTCAAGCTGCTCTTCTACTTACAAACCTGCTATCCCTCAACTCAAGTGAAACTCCACCTTAGCAATACAAAAATCCATTGCAAGACTCCAGCCATTGGATTTACGTTAACCAGACTTGTCATTTAACCTAAATAAAGAAAACAGTTGTTGGCTCTAAGTTTTAGACTTACTGCTAGTTAAGTCAAGTAAGTAAAACAATTTCCTGATTTGATTTTTTTCTTACATAGTAATAGAAAATCTAGCTTTTGTAATCGGCAAACAGTAATCAGTATTAAGTCTGGAGTATATATTCCATAAACACACATACTAGCAYGTACAAAGCAGTTGCTTTCAGAAATCAGTTTTATTACTAGAGGCGAGTACAATTACCTTTCATACAGTTTGGGATTAAGCCATCCATTTTTCTTTTACCTTTGTATAACAAAGATTGGTAATAGCTGGGCTCCTGTATATTTTTAAAAGTGCTGTTATTTTCAATTCTAGAAAATTGCCAATAGTAAAAAAAAAACTGTAGAAGTCCTTTTTCTACACTTTTATTTTAACCCAGTTGGCTTTACTTTTCCTTCCCTGTTGTTTGTGAAGTCATTAAAGGATTGTATCAGTTTGTGCTAATAGGTGTGCRTGGCTGTGATTCATTACCAGATTTATCTGTTAACAGAACCAGCATTTCAGTTTAATACATTATTTTTACTATTGCTTGTGAGCTGTGGCATTTGGGACACTATAGAAAGCTGCATATGCAAAACCCAATCATTTCACTTGGCCTGGAAACAATTCAGAATCTCTCTGAAGGTCCATGCACATCTTTCCTGGTGGAAAATTGACATCTCCAGAAGGAGTGGAGCCAAGAACACATCAGCGTGTCATCAGCTATAGTATTATTYTCCAGAGTGTTACAGCAGGAAAGGYCTAGTTTAAAATTCTCTGTTCTTTCTCAGGGAGTATGGAGTATTTAGCTCTTCTTACAGACTAGGAACATAAAACTGTTTCCTTGATTATAAGATGYTCACAGAAGACCCACAGATTTGGCCTTGCATAATCTGAGATTGCATACTTCATGGAAGTCAGTTATTCTGACAAGAGATAAAGCCAGTAATGAAACTTGTACAAAATTAAGGAATAACTAACAGTTGCAAATTTTTATCCTCTCAATTGTTGCTCATCTACTGAAAAATACCTGTATTGTTAAAACCATTACCATGTCTGTTTTGAGATGGAGAACCACGGACATCTCATTTCCTAAAACTGAATTGGAAGGGCATCACTGTAGCTCTGATCTGTATCTGCCTTTTGTSGACTGTGAATGCAGTGTGAACAGGTCAGCTTAAACCTCAGGAGGTTTGTGAAGGGTGCTTAAGCAGCTGTGCCTGTGCCTAAGAGCTGCAAAAGAACATAGGTGGAGTGTCCACTGGGTTCTTACCAAGGCTGAACAGATAATAACTTTTATGGTCAAGCTGCTGTGATTTCCTAAGATTTTCCTGCCTCCAACTGCAGCCAGGTYTGGAATAATATAACTTCCTTAGTGCAGGTGAATGGATCGACTTTGAGAAAGAACAGAGTTAAACCTTGTCAAAGTAGTGGGGTTTAAAACACTTCTAGCAGTGTTTAAATAATGAGTGATTTTTGAAGACTACCTTTTTAATTCTGACATCTGTTAAAGTATACTTGTGTTTTCGGTATGTGTTGTTTAATTGCCACTTCATTTGAAGGCTGCTACGTTAGGTAAAAACTGATTAAGTGTTTTTGGACTTGCTTTTATGTAATGATACAGCAACAAACGTGGTAGGATCAGACTGCATTTATTACAGCAATATAAGCTTAAAAGTAAATAAAGCAKTTTCAATTTAGTAAATCTGATATCCATTTAACACCAATTTTGATGCTAAATATAGTGTAATCCATATTGGATAGCTAGTTACTCTGTTCTCTAATTATTTCTAAAGATAATTGAGTAGAAAGAGCATTAGCTCAACTTTTTCATATGGATATTGGATGGCATATTGAATCGTGGTGCAAAACGGAATCAGCAGAGATATTAGTTTTCTTTAAAGACCACTGATGATGCTAATCCCTGTTTGTGGATTATAATGTTTTTAATTATCCTGACTGGTTTTTGCAGCTGGCTCTGCACGAGAGGCCTTGCAGACTAACAGACAGACTGAAGAGCCTGCAGCTCCAAATGCTACTACAACTCTCCCTGCACAGTTCAAACAAAGGACACCCATGTACAACAGTAACTCTAATCCCCCTGCAGCTACACCTACCTCACCCCTAACACCCACCACACCTCCTGCCATCTCCCCTGCGGCACAAGCACCACAAGTGGCCCCCCAAACTCAGCAACAGCCACCACCGAAGAAAAGCCTCTCTCTCACAGTGAGTAAAAACGGGTTCTTTTTGACTGATGATTTTGATGCAGATTGGATCTCATTTATATGTTGTCATTTCTTGGCATTTGGATCMTGGTGTGGTTGAGGCTGCTTTTTTATAACCAAAGATTACAAAAATGTTTTGTGGTTTAGCACTGCTGTCTTAGTCACAACATTTTTAGTTGTGTAGTGTTATTGTTGCAGTGAGATGCCAGTATTTAGTGCTATTTGTTATGTAAAACAATGTGTTGCTCATTATTTTGGCAGAAAGGTTTATTTCCAGCAGACCTATTGCCCAGCCAATTGCMCATAATACAAATTGCTTAAAATTGTCCTAACTTTGCTGTAGTAGGAAAAGATACATCAACAGATTATTCTAAGGTAAAAGACTTTATTTCTGATTAACCTCATCCCCCATTACACATTTTTCAAAGCCTGAGAGTGGGGTGGAAACTAAATTAAACAACAGTTATGTATTTTGAAGCATCTTATTCCCCATACTTCAGTGTATCATACATGCATGCATGAAGTTCAGTAGATAACTAATTCAAAATGCAGCTGATCTGAAGACTTGGCTAGGCACCTCTGAAGCCTGGCCTGCAAGATCTGAACTTCAACAAGCTGGGTGGCAACTTCTTTTCAGTACCTCTGCGTTTATTAAAGGAAAAAATCCTCTGAAATTATTGCAAGCATTGTTGGACTGCAGAGAAAGCATTAAGTTCTTTTTTTTTTTTGCCCTAGTGTCATAAAAGACACAATAATGATATGTAAACATTAAATCTCTCACGTCTCTGTAACTGTTTGAAGGTAGGATGTTTTTTTTTTTTGACTCTTCAGAATTCACTTGTCACTGCTGTGAGTGTTAGGTGTAAGTATTACAAAGGGGAAACSTTGAGGTGAAGATGCCTTTTTCACTAACTTTTTGTTGGTCTTACAAACTTTTGCCTTGTTCTTTTATGCTCGTCTGTGGGTATTAATGTGGTCCCTGTTGGCAGAATTTTTCTCCACTGGAATTGACATGTGTTGTATCTGTTACAGAGGGAGCAAATGTATGCTGCACAGGAAATGTTCAAGACTGCAAACAAAGTTACGAGGCCAGAAAAGGCTCTTATACTTGGATTCATGGCAGGATCCAGAGGCATGTATTGATTTTAATTTAGCTTGCTTCTGAATTGCTAAATCTGAAATAGCCTAGCATTTCTAAATTTGCATATGAGTGCACTGCTTTAGCTTTGTCTGTATGTGCTAGACTCTTTGCTTTACTCTGGACTCTACATGATTTTTTGGGTTATAGTTCTAACTACCTGGAAATAGGTCTTTAGAGTCCATTTCCAGTAAGTCAAACAGCTGTCACAGCAGCTACTGACTGCAATRTAACTGAACTCATTGTAGAATCACRTCTTAGGATTGAAGAGGAACAAGGCAGCTGAACAGCTGTGAGCAGACTGGTTGTGTCCTGCTGCTCTGCCTAGAGGACCAATCAATGTAAATTCTTTTGTGGCAAGTTGACATACAAGTTGGGTAGTACAGAACCTCTTKGCTAATTCCGTGCTTGAGAAACTGGCAGCTGTTACCTCAGAGACTTTAGATAACCACTGGTGCTGTGAATCATGGGGAGATAAGCTTTCTTACAGCTGGATCCTGTTATGTATTGGCCTTGATAGACCAAAGCTGTTTCACCTAGAAGATTATCGGATGTAAGATGAGAAGGGGCTTAAGAGTCCTTAAGTGAACTCCATCATCTGCACTAGCTCTGGTTTCTAATTTGGTATTTGGGGGCTCTTATCACCAGAGTCCTGCAGCCTAAACGTGGTGCGTGCATTTGGATTAACATAACAGAGTAGTGAGGATGGTCAGAGTAGAGTTACTGTGGTGATCTCTGAGCTTTAAGTTTGAAGCATCTTGTATTTATGACAGTGTTTTCAGTACTGGATRTTACTTCAATTTGCAGTAGGAGGCTGTACTTGAGTATCTACATGGACAGGTTTTTCTATCACAAGATAAAATACTATATTGGAAGTGTGTGTATGATACAAATTCATGTATACAGTAAAGTATATATGAATATGAATTCCTTCAGTACTAATGTCAGTGCCTTCTGAAGGTTGGATAGAAAATTACSAACTGATCTTCTTGAATATCAGTACCTTGAAGTATAACATTTAACACTTGTATGGGCATGGAACTTAGTGGGACAAGTGGTTTCAGTGAAGCTCTTTGGGCTTCTATAACAGCTAAAAATTGTTGAGGCTTTTAACTACAAAATGTAACCCAAGGTAGTTCAAGTGTACCAACTCCCATTTAARCATAACCTTCTCTTTTGACTCTTGAGGCAGAGAGAAATGACACTGGCAGGCTTTACTCCCATCTTTTATTGTTCTCCCAGTTACTTTAGCCCTGAACTTCATCTTTTGGAGTCTGGTTTTGTTTATCTTTAAAACTTGATCTCAGGAGTATGGTGGGAGGAAGATCTCCAGCTATATGCTTTGCTCAGCTGAGGGTCTGAGGGTGTTATTTGGGGTTTTGGGTTTTTTTTAAGTTAAAGAATCTGCTATCTTGTCTAATAGACTGTTGAAATGTATAATGTGTTTCTCTCCTTGTTCCTGCAGAGAATCCTTGCCAAGAGCAAGGTGACATCATCCAAATTAAACTTAGTGAACATACAGAAGATTTACCAAAGGCAGATGGCACGGGCAGCACCACTATGTTGGTTGACACAGTCTTTGAAATGAACTATGCTACTGGTGAATGGACCAGATTCAAGAAGTACAAACCAATAACTAATGTTTCCTAAGAGATGCGACAGCAGCAGACTGGACCAAATCAAGCTTAGAGTCAACCAGCTCATAGAGTATGTCAACTGTACAAATGGCATTCATGTGTACATTTCTTATTACCCTCCAGAGTAGAAGTTGTGCTCTTCAACTAAACTGAGCTCAGTGAATACAGAAGATGATGGTGTCAAACTTGCTTTATTTTTTTTTTTAATTAATCTTGGGAGAGGGAAAGATGATCTTGAGAGGGGGACATTGTTGGTGTGTTTTTGTTTTCCTACAGTTCAAGATGCTGAAAAAAGAGATAACAGCTGAAAGGTTACAGAYGGGCACAGTTTACTGCTAAGTACCAGAAGAGAAGACTACTGCAGTCATTTATGGTTTACTGTTAACTGAGGGCACAGATCTTTATTGTAAAAACATTTTCTTTGGCAAACATGAGTTCTGTCCTAAGAATGGATATTWGAAGCACCAGAGATTGGTGCTTGATAATTTTGTACTTCAGCTGCAGTATAACTATTGCAGATGGTAGATGTCAGTGTCTAAAGGTACCCACTCTATGTTTAGCTTATTTATGCTTGGGTCATAGGATGAGATTGAGCAGCTTTGTTAACTCACAGTATTGTCAATGTACCTGCCCAGCATGAGTTAATCTATATTTGGCATTATTTGAGATTGACAGAAACTGAGTATCATAATTTTCTGAAGAAAAAAAACCCATCAAAATTATAAAAGTGATGGTGGCTTGTTGCTGCCTGGAAGTGATATTTTCTTGCCATAGGAGTCTTGGGGTAGAAGTTGATCTATGGCTCTTGCATAGCAAGCCCYTTGCACAGCATAACTTACCTGGAGGAAGGGAAACAACTAAATCTCAAGATCAATTGGCGCTTAATTTAGAAATGRCCCTAGAAATGGTTGAGACATATATCTAAATAGAAGAAGTCATTTTGTTGTGTTGAGGCACAGTTAATGTTATGTTTGGTTGGGCAGTCATAATGTGTTTGATTGCCAAGCCCTGACCCAAAATATTTTGAATGACTGTAGCTGTGGTTCTTATCAGTGTAGTTTTATCAATATAATTGCTAATGTGGCCACAATTATACTGGCATACAAATGTGCCTTGTACTCCCCTGCTAGTAGAAGCACATTTTTATCTTTATAACTGTATTCACACCACTGGTGTAATCTGGCTTTAATAGTACAAACAAAGCTGGCATTTACTGAGAGGATTTATGTATGTAAGTCAGGATTCCTTCTTGGGAGACTTGGCTGCATCATTTGAAGCAGACCTGGATTCAGTGTCTGGTTTCTRCCAGTACTTGTGTGTGGAGCTGTGCTTGGTTGGGAATGCTGCTTAGGAGGAAGAAACAAAAAGATGAGTGGCAGAGTGGTGATGTACTGAAGAGGTACCTTGGGCTCACTTAAAGGTTCATATTGAAGTGAAACTTTTAGGACAAAATGAGGCTTTTTTTGTTCTTGTTTCTTTTTTCTGAAAAGAAAGCAGACCAAATCCCATAGTACTCTTGTATACTAATAAAGACATTTAGACGTTTGATTAGTCTTTTTTTATTGGGGAATTCTTATTGCATTTTAATCTTAGTTTTTCAAGCAAATTACCCAACAGGACAGGGCAAGTATAAATAATATTTTTTTTTAACCCTGTATTCTACAGGTTTTAAGATGTGACCAAAAGTGTCGATTTCTTAACTTTATTTAAGCAAATATGCAGAATGTTCTAGCTTCTGTAAACAGGCAGGTTATTTGATGGGAACTGCTGCCATTACAGAGTGTTGTGCATGTTTTAGTGTGAAAGTTACTCACATATAACTCTCACATCGGGGCTGTCCTCCCCAGAATTACCCATTTCAGAAACAACGTAGRTTGTAATTTTGATTGCAACTTTTCTTTATAAACAGCTAGAAACCAGCTTGACAAGTGAGGATGAGTAGTGAGTTTTAGTTTTTAGGAGTTCAGTAGACTGCATTATGGTTATGACTTACTTGATTTCAGAGTGTTACACAGTAAGGGCTAATGATAGGATATGAAAGTATTCATCTTTTAAAAGAAAGGTTTAAAGAAAAGTGACATTCCTTTTGTCTGCGTTCAGATTTTAAAGTTTCCTTGTGATGACCAGTTTTCTGTGAACATGTGTGATACTTCTGTCTTAACTGTTCCTGCTTGCTAGATGAGGTGGAAGTATCAAATACAGTTGTTACAMATGAACATTTAGAAAATTGGCTGGCTTGAGGAGCACATATTGTCCCTGTAAACTGTTGATGCAAGACCTGTGCAGTTCAGTCGTGGTCAGGAGCTGCTGTGTTGTGTCTCTTGGCTTCCTCAAGACTAGTGGTGGTCCCTCACTAAACTTTCTGGGTCCACAGAAGTTTGTATTTCAGACCTGTGCTCTGGGGTGGAGATAGCTGTCCCTCTGCTCTTCAAGAAGCCCTCCTAGAATGCAGTGGAGTCATTTGAGTGCAGTAGTGTGTAGGAAGCTTAACCATGCTGCTATTTGTAATTGCTGCATAATGCAGTTRGTCTCCAGGCCTGTTTGTCTAAAGTCAGCCATATGCAATAAATGGAAATTTTAAATAGAACTATAGTATATTTTTAGTTCCGTTAACTCATTAGGATGAGACAATTTAACACTGCAAAAATAGATATTTTTAAAGTCACTCTATGACCCTCAATAGCAGAGCATTACTTCAACTTGATCAGTGAATCTAGAAAGTGTTTTTTAAATGCCTAAAGGGAAGTTTCTGCAACATTGTTAAAATGATACCCTAAGAGATAAAACTACATGAATTTTTTTGGTTCAGCAAATGAAATCATCAGATCTGTGTTCTGAAAGTAAGAATAATGCCAAACAAATCAGAAAGGGCAACATCAATATTGAAATTCCAATATATTGGAATTGTTACATAGAGAACAAAATCTGGCCCTGGAACTTGACATTTTTTGTCTTGAATACTCAGTCACTTGAAGCTATTCAGTGAGGCTCAGTGTGTGTGCTGTAAGGTTAAACAAAAACATTTCTTTACTCTAGAATGACTTGTAGATGTACTGAGTTGTCCAGGGAAGTAATTCAGTTTTCTTAAATCTTTGCTTGTGTCCTTTCCTCATTCCTTTAACCAAGAATGAAGTTTTAGGAAATAGCAAGCCCAAACTTYWRAAGTTTGGGCTTGARCCACACCTCATCAAGGAAGATGTCCTGGTTTCTCTTGCCCTTGCTTGTAGAGAACCCCTGTCTGTGCAAGCCTTCATGATGTGAATCAACTTCTTTGATTTTAAGAGTATGAAATATTGAAGAAAGGAGCAATGAAAGTGGCTTGTGTTTTCCCTATCCTGTCCAGACTTTGTTTTTAGGGGAGAAAGAGTGCATTCATCTAACCCAGGCTTCTTCAGCAGCTTGTCCTATAGCGAAGTGCTGGGTTTCTGAAGGCTCCGTTTTCTTTCACGTGTGCTGTGAGGACCAGAAAGAGTGAAATGTGTGTAATGAAGAAAGGGAGCCCAAGAAGAATGCTGAGCAAGAGTTCTGATCCCAGATTCATTGAATCTTTCTGTTCATTCTTTTGCTAGTGCTTTGTAATTCTCTCCATACAAACCAGTTTAGGCTTAGTACCATTAACACTGGTGTTTTGTGGGTTAACCCGATTTTCAGTGGTGGCTTTGCCATTTAATCTTTCAATTCAATACCATAAAATGCTGGATGCAGTGGGGAGGAGCCTTTGGTAGTTGCTTGACATGTCCATGTGGAATTAGCACTTCTCTCACTAAGCTGTGTCGAAGTGTAGACCATTTGTCTAGGTAAAAGGACCTTTTTGAGACTTTGAGACTTTGGCATCACACGGTTTAAGAGTGAATCACATTTTCATAATAAGATCTGASTGGAAAAAAAAGACTAAAAAATGTTAAGCCAGAGCCCTCTGGGAATCTGGTGCCTTTAACAAAAACTGTCATTTTGTAAAATGTCACATCTATAGCATAGCCCGTATGTTTTCTATTGGTTTTTGTTTGGTTGGTTTGTTGGTTTATTTTTTTTTTTCTTTTTTGTACAGGTGTAAATTCAAAATATTCTGTCTTTGGGTACGTATTTTCAGTGTAATACAGTATGTATAATAAAAAATTTAGATTTTCTAAGGAAATTGACTGATCCTCTTCTTAATAATAAAGTTGTTCATTGTACTAACAGTTGTGCCACCAACCTGAGACCAAACAGCCAAATTGCTTGATAAAATGTATGTTTTCAGATTTGTGGCATTGCTTATGTAGGTGCAKTTCAAAGTCAGCATTTCAAAGCTGACAAGTGCTGGTTTTGCTGGTTTAGGATATTTGTGAGTAGATTCAGTGAAATACCTGCTCTTGCATTGTGTGTGGGTGCACTTGAAAGCTGATGAGCCCTGGGTGCTGTGTCTGCAGTGTGTGGGTTTGATGTGCTGAAGCACTCGAGCCACAGCTGAGATCTGATGGTATGAGGAATATCYGCCATGCACAGGTTCTGTGGATGGGTTATGGAAGTGTGGAATAAACCCTGTTGATCTTCAATGCTGCATTTATCTGAATTAGAGCAATGGTGGCTTCTCTCAGTTTTAGAGTGTTGCAGAAGGTGGGTGTGTTTTGGTTTGGGAGGGGTGGTTTTTTGGGTGGGGTTTGTTGTGGGTTTTTAGAAACTGTTTTCATGCTCATGTACTGTTCCTAGGGTCTGGCTTGGTGATAAGCATGAATGTTTGTCTTACAGTGTTGAGTTGTGTGGATATGTGTGGCTGGCCTAATCCCAATTTCCTTACGTGCAGCTGTGTGAAATGGCTCTGTTCCACTTGCCTGTGCTGGGGTGGTGCCAGACATAGTCTGAAATTTTTCTTTTCTGTGTCAGGTTAACCTTATCAAATAGCCAGGAAGAGAATTGTGTTCCAGGTCAGCTGCTCTGGTAGAATGCTTGTGACAAAAGCTTTGGGATAGGTTGAAATGCACATTTMATTTGTTATTTCATAGGGCACTTGCTCTGTGAGGTTTCTGGGTGCCCAGACTCTGATACACGCCGCATKACCAGGGCACAATCAGACCCAGCAATCTCTGTGCCAATGGACACTGGAGAGCCTTAGCTGGTACAAGGATGTAGGGGATTTTATCTTTAGGATGTTGCTCTAGTGCTAACCCTTAAGACTGATGATGGGCCAAAMGTTGACCTTTTCCAGACCTGGACAAGCTCATGTCAGGGCTGTCCTTTATTCCTAAAGTGCCTTTAGACAGGGCTTGAACATCTCAAGAGTCCACTCCTCTCCTTGCCAAGCAGGCGTGTGTGTACATGTCTTAGTTTAGAGACAATTTTAGAAGAAAATGCTCTGGAATGAGCGTTTCCTCTAAAGAAAGGGGTTCAGCAATCCCTTCCCACTGATATGAAATGAATATTGGTCGGTGAAAGTGAAAAAAAACCTGTTTATTTGACAAACAATGTATCCATACAGCACGGCAGAAAAATGAATAGCTTACATATTGAACCATGAGAACTTTAGCCACCCCCTCACACACACMCAGAGCAGAACAAAAAACCAGAATGCCAGGGGAAGGGAAAAACTGCTGGCCACGTGGCCAAAAACAAAATGATGGACGGCATTGTCTTGGGGGAGGAAGAAAGGAGTCCAAGCTGTTCCTYCTTTCCTCCCCAGATGCTGCAGGCAGGGACGGGAGAGACAGTGCCACCTGCACTTGTTCTGCCTAAAGCACCAGCTGGGTTTGACCTGCATCCTTAGCACTGACTACACCCAAGACACACTGGTCCATTTTGGAAGTTTTTTCACATTTTAAGACCTTATTTTTAACTGCTTGGGGTGGGGGTACTAAATAAGAATAAAGTGTTTTGTGTTGTTTGTGAGAAAGTAGACATTTAGCCTCTGCATATCATTGTGATTGGRTAAACCCTTAGATGCCTGCTGCAGTACACCACCTTTCCTTTGGCTAGCTGTACTTTTTTTTTTTTAATTATTCCTTCTAAACTCAGGCACAGAAGAAGCACATTTTTTTTAAAAAAAAGAGGTGTGAGTTATTTGTTTCAAAATGACTGCACTAACTCTTTTTACTTAAATTCCTTCAGCTCCCTTGCGTGGGTTTCGTTATTCCATCTACACAACAGCCACCGATGCCGGAGGTTTCTGCTGGAGCAGTTTGGGAAGAGCAGCTCCAGCTGTTTTGGGGTGAAGTGGTTTCGGTGCTGACCCGGGCGTGGAGGTGTCCCCTTGCCYAGCGCTGTGGTGCCATCGCGTGGCCGTTCGCTCATGAGCAGGTTTCGCTGGCCGGAGCACAAAACCCTGCATATGCATCCAGGAACGCTGGTGGTGCTTTTTTCTTTCTCACATGTGTCGTGCCTTGGCTCTCTCTTGGGCACAAGGCTGTTGGCTGTTTGTTAGGAACCTGTATCCCTGAAGCCTGTCCTGTGAGAGTCAGTGGATACACCTTGGAATAATGTAAAAGAGAGGTCTGGATTTCCCAACACAGCCCATGGGGTGGTGCATCCCATGGGGTCAGGAGTGCCTCTGCCTTTTCATCTGTGAAGGAGAAAGTAATACCTGTGGGCTGTTATTTCTACAGTCAGCCAGTTCTGGGTATGAATCACAAGCTGTATTGCTTGAAGAAAAGTCTTTTCCAAGRAAAAGCCCCTGTCAGAATCCAGCTTGCAGTTTGTCTGATTATCTTGCTCTTTCCCAGGCGGCAGCTCAGCCCAGCCCCCCAGTTTCTAGCTCAGCAGCAGCGTGCAGATCAGCAATGCTGCCAGAGGACCACAGATTAATATGGCACACCAAGGACCATCATTTTCCCTGGAGTCATGGGARCAGGAGAGCTTTGCCTGCCTTGGACCCTGACAGTCATTTGCCACTCCAACAGGTACATGATAAACCTGGGACACCAACAGTGGCAGTGGAGTGSTGGATAACCATGGAAAGAGTCTAAGAATACAAGGATAAAGTGAGTCCAGRGGAAAASARTAAGATCCTCMGAGGGCTGGAGCATCTGCTATGAGGACAGGCTCRGAGAGTTGAGGTTTTTCAGCCAYGACAGGAAAAGGCTTYAGGGAGGCCTTACAGCACCTTCTGGTACCTCAAGGGGCTRTRAGAGWGCTGGAGARGGCACATAATGATATGGACAAGGGGAAATGGCTTTAMACTGGAAGASTGCAGGGTCAGGTTAGTTATTAGGAGAAAAAAATGTGTGATGGTGGTTGCCCAGGGAAGCTGTGGCTGCCCTATCCCTGGAAATGTTCAAGGCCAGGTKGGATGGGTCTTGGAGCAACCTGRTCKAGTGGAAGGTGTCCCCATCCATGGCAGAGGGGTTGAAATGGGATGATCTTTAGGGATACCCTTCAAGCCAAACCACTCTGSTCTCTGCTGGTCATTAATACCTTCCTGACCTTATAGAGTCACTGGTGACCTACCATTTTCAGCCTGAAATGTGTCAGTCCCCTGCCAGCTCACACACTCCTCTCCTTTGCACTACCCCCATTGCAGGTGGGGCCTCATCTGGGGATTTTCACCCYCACAGCACTTACTGTCACATCCCARCTGACAAAAGCTGAGGCKATGGYAGGTCACATGTGACACTGAAGAGGGCTGGTGTTTGAGAGTCCTCTTGCTTTGTGTTATTAAACAGCAGACAGCTCACCTGGATATCTACCACCCAGGTGACTTCCAGAGTCCTGTGGTAGCCTTTGGTTTTGTAAACCCTGGGAAACTCAGAAATCAAAGTCTGCACTCAGCAGTTGAAACCTCTAATGGTAAATTCTTTGCTTGCTCAGTTTGGAAGCAAACTGAGCAAGCAAAGTGGAAGTGTGGATTTGGGCAGTTTTGGACAAGAGCTGTCCTCTACAGGCTGGGCAAGGCCTGGGAGTTGGCACGCACTGCTGGAGTGCCATGTTCTTGGCAGAAAGAACAAGTGCCATGTTCTTGGCAGAAACGTCACTGCTGCTGCCTCTGCCCTGTAAGCTCTGAGCATGGAGGGCACTGTCTGGTTTATCTGGGGACACAAGGTCTGCCAGCTATGGAAGAGCAACAGAACTGACAGGAACAGGGCCCTGTGCCAGCCTAGGACATCGCTTTTGATCAACCATGACACTGCTTTTTATTCTGTGAACCAACTAGCAAAAGCATTTAATCTCAATGGAGACAGGCCTGGACAGGTCAGGAGTTTACAAATTTGTCTGTTGTACTTTTCTGCCCTGAAGTGGCATTAGACTTTCCCTGTCAGAAGTGTATTTCCAACTTGCCCARTTGCTAAAACAATTGAGAGGAAAGCAGCCTGTCTCACCTCTCAGCTGGGCTGTGGGAGCTCATCCAGAAAGGGGGCTCTGAGGGTAGAAGGAAGGGCTTTAATATGCAATTTCCCTATCTCTTCCATGCGTTAGGTTGAAAATTCGCAGTGGAAGTGCTGCCACACACGGTTCTGAAGCGCTTTTCCAGTGTGTCCCTGTGTGCAGTAGCTGCTCAGCAAATGCTTGATTTGCTTCTGCAACTGGGGAGTGTGGGAAGCTCTGCAGCCTGTGGGATGGAGGGGGCTGATCTGCTCCCCCAGCAGGTAAATCCCTCTGGGTGACCGCTGGCAGTGCTTTAGCAGCGCCCCGAGCTGCTCCATCCTGCAAATGCTGCTCCTGCAGGAGTTGTCCCTCGCGGCGGAGGCTGCAGAGGGGACGGCCCTGCAAGGCCTGGGTGGGGCAGGCTCTTTACACGGACTGAGATCAAACACCCAGTGCAGAGCCCTGGAAAACCTGCAAAGCCAAGCTGAGCGATATCAACTGAGAGCTCTCCTGCTGCCTGCAGGGAAGGGGGAAGGGGCAGCCCTCACCCACCCCTGCCTGCCCCCGAGCCCCTGGGCAGTGTCTCTGAGAGGCCTCCAGCCCGGGATCTGGCCTGTGCTCACTTTGGCAGTGACCAGTTCGGGTCAAGGGTCTGTSTGACAGCCTTGGAAGGCCACTGGTCACTGCCTGACCTGCACCCACCCAAACTGGTGATCCCAGAGCGGAGGAGACTGCCCTGTCTCCACACAGCCGCCATGAGGCAGGATAGTCAGGCAGACTCTCACTGCCAGAGAGAGGAGGACCAGGAAATGTCCCTGGTCCCAAATGGACCCTACCTGGGCCACTGTGAGGAAACCTGAGGATTTGTGTTAGAGCAGGGTCATCTTGGCTCATTGTGTTGGGTTCTACTGAGAATTCTGGAACACAAAGAGCACGGGCAGTGCATGGCAGTGTTGGGTCTTGCTGAACGTGGGGCCTGCATGTGGAGCATCCGCAATCCTGTATGAACAGCCCTCTGAATTTGGGTGAGGATAACATGAGATATTGCATTCTGCTATATACTAAGGGAAATCCTCTCACAGCGGGGCTTGGCAAGGCTGATTCCTGAACAGTGGGGGCAGAGGAAAAGGGAGGATCTTTCAAAGAAAGGTAAGGAAAACATGGCAATATCTTTGTCCTCAGGTGGCCCAGCAAGCAATACAGGCACTGGAAAATGTGGACAATGGGGTGGGGCCTCATTAAACTTAATGCCCGCACCTCAATATCATCATCCATGAGCTTGATCCTGGTAAAAACAGCTTGAAGGATTGTCGGACACCTTGGGGCAGCAAGGGGGGARTGAAATGCTGCTCAGGAAAGCTCTGTGCTCACCAGAGGCTGCGTTCTGGTTACAGTGCGGTTGGCCCCACAGAAAAGGGAACTCTTCTGGGGTTGTTTTTCTTGTTTCTCTTCTTTCAGGAAATCTTGTGTGTCTGAAAAATGAAATCCTCTCACTTGACGAGGTCACGGGGGCCTGGCCCACAGCCAGGCCGGGTTCCCATGCTGCTCTGCCCGTTCCTCCCCGGCAGCCCATCACTTCCTCCAGGGCGCTCCTCTGCCAGGTTTCTGTGCTGCTGTGAGGAGAGATCTGCTGCTCGGGGTGCCTGCTTTGTGCTCTGCTCTGAGGAGGCTGTATCGTCTTAAGACCTGTTGCAGTCTCCGAATATAAACCCCCCTTTGTTGGGGAGAGGTTGACTTGACTGAGCCGCATGATCAGAGTCAGGTGACAAAATTGGGCACAGCAGCGGAGGAGAATGAGCAGCAGGCTGAGGGCATCAGCTGCTGATCTTGCCTTTTGACAGRCTTTGTTACTCCTCAGGGAAAAATGAGTGCCTGGCCCTCTCCTCTGCTCTGGAGCTTGACCATGGTGTGTTTAGCAGGTAAGTCCTCCTGACACGGGGTTTGTCGTCAGTGGCTGAGCACAGAATGGGTAAAGCCATGATGGGATTGTGGAGCCCTGGGGTGCGGCAGTGGGCAGGGCTGGGGGCAAGGCAGGCAAGGAAATAAGTGTTGAAACAAAGGCAGTGTTGGAAGCGGGATGGATATGGTAAAGATAAAAATTTGTTTTTATAAGAAAAAATAAAAGAAGGAGAACTGGAGCTGTATTACTCTGCACATTGAAGATTTGCAGTGGCTGTATCCTAAATCCCAAGGAACAGGATGCCTGCTGGTAGGTTGGGAAAGAGCAGCTCTGTATCCTTCCCTGACATCCTCAAGGCTCTTGTTCGTACCAAGGCGTCACACAAAATGACAGATCTTTCAAGTATCCCTGGAGATACTTCGGGTGATTCACAGTACTCCTTAAAAAAAAAAAAAAAAAAAAAAAAAAAAAAAAAAAAAAAGGCTGTAGAAAGTCAAAATTGCTGTTCCATGATATAGACAGTGTAAGTGCAGGAGAGAAAATGGCTTGTCTGAGAAGCTGAGTTTGTTTGAGTACTGTCTTTTCACATTTGTGACTGACATTAGGTGATAAAATAAACACAAACACTTTACTAGGTGCTCAAAACTACTTTTTCAGCCTGCTGACTTCTTTTTCTCCAGAAGTTGTTTAARTTATTAAGAAGTAAGGTTATTGATGGCTACTGAAGTTTTGCAACCCACTCTACTATTTTAGTAGCATGTTGCAAAAAACTACTTTGCATTTTAAAAAAATTCCTCATAGCAGCACCACCATTTAACACTAAAACCAAACAATGAGTGAAACRTACTCSACTAAAACCCCCAACRACAACAAAATTCATCCAGCCATGGRCAGTCCAAGGTGTTGAAACCTCTGCAGTGTCTCTGGCTGGCAGATCTGAGCTGTTGGGGACAGGAGGAAGCTGTGAAAGATCAGACTCTGATCTCAGAAGTCTTTCTGAGAGGTTTTCCCAGGAGAATTTGACAGCGCCCTTGACTTACTGCAAATGTTTACTCTAAGATTAGTTTAATGGATCTCAGGACTGACTCAGTTTGCTGCCAGAGGTGAGGAAGAGCAGCAGGCTGGTTTCAGCCCTTAAGGCAGGGAGTCAGATTGGGGGAATTGTGCATCCTGTTTCTGGGTGGAGGCATGGCCATAGTAGCAGTGTCTTGTGTGGGCACTGTGGAGCTGCTCTCCCTGCCTCRGATCAATGCTGGCACCTCTGTCCCTTGGATTTGAGTCTGGGACAAAGCAACATGCCACAAAATGATCACTGTTGGGTTTAGTGTSTCTGTTTTAGGGCTACAGCAAGAAAATTTGATTTAGCTCAGTTGGTCAGAGCATGGTGCTAATWATGTCAAGGTTGTGGGTTTGATCCCCATATGGGCCATCCACTAAAGAGCTGGAGTTTGTGATCTTCTGGGTCCTTCCCAACTCAGACTATTCTGTAAATTTTGTAAAATTTGGGCAGTGGCCCAGACAGCTGGGTGCTCCTCTCTTTACTCAGTAGTTACACAAAGATGAGTTYTGGCACTTGGTGAAGCACAGAGCAGGCAGTCAACAACAGGAGGGAACACTCGGCAAACTGTCTCCATGTGATCACAACCTTATAAAGACTCTTTTATCCACTCTCCTGATCCAAAACTTTAACTCGAGCTGCTATCAGCTTGGCCTGCATGCTGGTGTTCACCCCACAGTGCCTGGCTTTGCATGGCAGGGACAAAATTGAGAGAGAAATTAAAGCCTGGGGGTGAAGCAGGGCTGGGGAAAAGCCTGCAGGGATGTGGGTCTGACATCTGACAGCTTGTGCTGTCAATCCCCTTGTCACCCTGCCCGTGTCCTTTCTCACCTACATCCTGCTGATGGGTATCAGCTGCACTCTTAGAACTTCTTGAAATCCATTAACAAATTTCTTAAGAGTCCTTTTTATTTTCCATGCCACTGGACATGGCTTGCCAGAGGGGCTTAGCAGGTGTGTGCTGCTTGAGAGAGCATTTACACCCTGCAGTATCAGCTCCAGTCAAATACTGATGTTGTGTAAGTTTGGGGTTTTCAGAAGTTTCATTAAGTATTGAGTAAATCCCTGCTCTGAGCTCCTGGTGGCTGGCCAGCAAAGCGTGTTTTGGTTTTGCTTTTCTTCCTTTGCTTAGTACCTCACTGCTAAATTAACAATAACCTGCTGCTTTCCATGCTTGGTTTCATGGGTCGCTCCTGTTARAAACTGGAGGCCATTCCCCATGCCTGTGCCAAGGGATGTCTTCCATCAGCAGATGATGTTCCAGTTCACCATGGATCACAAAACAACCTCAGCTGCAGTAATACCTCCTTTCTCTACAGATTTTGGCAATCCTCACTCTGATGAGGGATTTCAGAATTAAAGRAAGTCTTGGCCTGCAGGTTCCCTTCTGGTTACTGGATGTACCTCCAGAASAGCTTTAAAAAATCCTGAGCCCATGACTTTTCTTGGCTGATCTCTTTAAGGGAGATGGGATAAAGCAGCCAGCTACTTGACAAGCATCTTAAATCAGATTGTCATGGGATCTCAGGGTAAACAGTCTCAAGGAGCTAACAAAACTTGTGTTTCAGGCAATTCTCACACCCTCTTATCTGGGAGAGTCAGACCTCCTGGGCATTGGCATCTGCTTAGCTGTGGCCTCATGGACTCATAATTCATTTCCTTGATAAGTCTCTCATGTGCCAGAYGTGCTCAGATGCTGCCTCAGATCCCTGCTCTGCAGTGGAGCACAGCAGTCGGGAGTTTCTGGGCATCAAACAAGGATATTTGCTTTAAGTAGGTGATAAAGACCAAAATGGGAAGGCATCATTAAAGGGAAGACAACTTGGACACTAATTATGTTTTTTCTTCTCT
>NW_026623446.1:532830-590438 GCF_030028575.1 Malurus melanocephalus | reverse complement strand
CCTCTGCTCCTGCAACCCTCTCAGCTGGACTGACACCAACCACTGCAAACCCTGCTGCATCCACAGCAGCTCCAGCAGCTGATCCAAGCACAAAGACCCCTGCCCAGACCCTGCCCACCACCACAGGGACCATCCCCACCTCTGGCAGCAGGGCCACCTCTCAAACATCTACAGGACTGACAGCCACATCCAGAAGCACCCCAGAATCCCCCCCAGGAGTGACCACATCCCCTGGGGTCCCGTCGGCAGTTCCAATCCCCACCATACCCCAGCCCTCCAACTGCAGCAGAGTGAATGTGACAGCCTGTGCCCGCTGCCCCCCAGGGACAGTCCCCAACCAAGGTAAGAGTCCCTGCTCCCCACTTCTGTGTTAGAGGGAAAAGGGATTTGTCAGGGGAGGGGAGGCCAGCACATGTTCTTGTGTTGAAAGCTTGGACAGGCAACAGGAGAGGGAGTTTATTCATATCACCCTTCTGAAGTCAAAGGCTTGGTCTTTCCTGGCCTTGTGCTGTGTTTTGGYCTTCCTGAGGCTTCCTCAGTGGGATGACAAAGCAGTGGGATTGTGGCACAAAGTGTAACACAAGCACAGTTTGATTTATTGGCAGAACAAAATAATTTTGAGGTCCAGGGACAAATACAAGGTCAATTTCCAGCTGTCTCAGATGTTTGAAAGAGAATCTCTGCTACGGAGACACCCTTTGCCCATGGCCTCTAGAAAACACTTGATCAACCTCTGTTGTGGTCAACAGTGCAYATTCTTACCTGTTCCAGAAGTTTTTTATGTTGTAATGTTGTTACATTGATTTTTTTTTACTTCAAATGCCACAACCCCATCCCACTAAAAAAAGTCAAGAAAAKAATTCTCTAAAATACAAGCCATATACTTTTTGTTTATTCTCTGCACTGCAGAGCACTTTTTAAAAGGGGAATGAGCAGCTCTGATGCTTTAGGGTGAATCTGCAGGGGATGGGAGTGAACTCCCACCTCCCTTGTGTGCAGAATCTTCTTTGACAGGGTGTCCTCTTGCCTGTGTTGGTGCAGCTCCCAGGACTGGCTTGGGCAAGTAGGACGATGGCAGCTCTGATGTGTGTAGTTGCAGTAAATCCCACCCAACTCCTCTGTGTGGCTCAGAATGGTKTTGTGGAGCAGAGAGGGGTAGAACTTGCCTGGTGGGAATGCCATGGTACCTGTGCTTAGAGAAAAGCTGTTGCTGTTTAAGGCAGATCCTTGACTCTGGGGTTTTACTCAAGTTCTGCTTCCTACAAGCTTAAATTATCAGTAATCTAAAGGAGTATATTGGTTTCTTCATTTCTGTCTCTTTTTTGCATGTGCTGGAGGGAAAACAAGGAAAACTCCCCTGGCCCCTCAAATTAAAGAAGGAAAAAGCAGTCAGCTTAACTACTGGACACCCACATTGGTAGATTCGATTCCTTAAGTCTCCTTAGGGCTGTTCTGCAGCTTGCTAATGGTGGACAGCAGCATAATTAGCATGAATATTGCTATCCTCTAAGAGTGCCTTGCCAGAGGAACTGCATCCCAAAGCTTCTGCCTTTGTGGCAATGCCCTGTCCAGGCAGACACAGGGGTTTCAGTCAARTCTTGCAATCCTCATCCTGACTTTTTGTTCCCCTTTAGGCACCTTGARCTGCTCGTGCTGTGCAGGGGGCTCRTGCACAGACCCCAGTGCCTGCAGCCCCTGCCCTCCAGGCCACTACCAGCCCCAAAGTGGGCAACCATCCTGCCTGCCATGTCCACAGGGCTAYTACACCAGGTGAGTGACCGAGCCCCTGGGTGTGGGGGATGGATGCTGTTCCACAAAACACTTCCCAAAATCACTTCCACAAATCACTGGCAAAATCTGTTCCTTTGGGCTGTAGGAAAAGTTCTGCAGGGGTTGTTTCTCAGAGGATAAATTCTCCTCATCAGGAAACCTTGGTGTGGATATCCTGGTGCTGAGRGCTGCCCCTTTGTGAGCTTTTCTTTTTTAGCCCCATGGTCTTTTGTCTGTACTAGGAGGGAACATTGTTTTGTGATGGGGAGACACTTGGGAATGAGGTGTGGATTCATCCCCTCAGCTTTTCCTAGGATGGACCAACAGTTTCCATCTCTCTGCTTTGCCCAATTACTTTCTTAGTCCCTTTTTCTTGCCCCTGAGGGATCTCTTCACATTTGAGTCACTGACATCTAAAGCAATACCCTCAGCTGACAGAGTGGAAAAGCTGACGAGACATCCAGCCAGGAGCCCAGTCTTGCAGTTTCACCAGGCTGCCTCATTCAGGGATGCTGCAWAGGTGTCCTCTGGCTGCAGGGACCCGTGGATGTGCTGCTCTCTCTATTTCCATCAGCTTTTCCCTTGCTGTATCCATGTCTACAAGCAGTGGGCTGTGTCCTTTGTGTGGTGACAAGGACAGGAGGGGGGTGGCAAGAGCCTCCCAGGATTGTGTCCATCGCAGAGCAGCTCCAYTTGGGATCAGTCCTGAGAAGAGGGAGCAAGATCTGGCTGTGGGGAAGGGTGACCTGGCTGTGCATTTCGTTTGCAGCAGCCCCTGAATTTGAGCTGCCAGCAGGATCTTCCTTTGTGCTCYCCTCCCTCCTTGCAGTTTGTGCTGTGAGGACCTGCCCTAGAAATCTCCCCTCAAACTGCTTTTAAAGGACTGTGGGGAGCAGCCTCCAGGGCACACCCAGCTGGGATGTGGAAGAGGGCCAGGGACCAGAGAGGGTCAGGCAGCAGTGCTGGGCTGGTGTGTGCCAGAGCAAGGGGATCTGGGGGGGATCTGGGGGTGCAGGGTGTGCATGGCCATCTCCTGGTGGCTCCCGGGGCCTCGGGGCTTTGATGGGACCATCTGACATTTCTGTGGTATTTGGAGAATTTGGCCTCCCCACACCTTTGAGCAGCTCTGGCTGGTGTGGGCCCTGTGTTGGTTTGTTCTCAGTAAAGCATTTGCAATGTTTCCAATGGATTTTGGGGTTTTGGGGTTTTTTTGTTTTTTTGTTTTTTTTTTTTCCCTGCAAATCTCACTCAGCCATGGAGTTTCTGTATGAGCTACAGAGCACATCCTTGTTTTCCTCCAAAGCATCTCTGAGTATATTAACAAGTTCTTATGCCCACACACTTGTTAAGAGGGGTTTGGCTCTGTTAGRGGTGAATGTAAAAGCTTCCTCTTCTCCTGCCTTTCCCTCATTTGCTTCCCCTCCTTCTGCAGGTCTGACAGATCACCTCCATTTTCCCACAGTCCCTACTGTTYAAGGTCAGGGCTCCCACACAGCACTGCCTGTGGTTCAGCTCCCTTGCTCAGCTCCCAATTCCCCACAATGGAGCAGCTACTTTTGAAATGGCTGAAACTGCGGATGCTGAACAGCAAACACCTTCCCACTTCCATTTGCAGGGCTGGATTTAAGAGTCTGACTTTGGGCCAAGGGTTTTAAACCTGACCACAACATATTTTTCAAGACCTTCAATTCAGATGCTCCCCTTCCATATAGTCCACAGGCACAGGGCATCACTAATGTTAGTAATACAGAAAACTTCAGTTTTTCAGTGGACCTTTAACATTCAGGTGAGCTCATGCTGATGTTTTTCTGCCTGAACGTTTTCTTTAAAATTGCTCTATTTCTAGAGTTGTCAGTGTCGTGCTCTGCTCTCTCTTCTCCAAGTGGATAGAGGTTTGGGTGACCTAAAATCGTGTTCCACTCTGCTCCCTTCCCTCCCAGCTTCCCAAGGAGCGCCGTGTGCCTTCCCTGCCCACCTGGACATTTTGCCAACGAGTCTGGGGCTGCAGCCTGCAGAGCCTGTGAGAGAGGTAGGCTTTGGTCTGTGCTCAGCCCAAATGCATTTTCATCACATGATGCTTTTTCCCAGGACCAGATACAATTACCAGRTGACTTAAAAGAACTGAAGGGTAAACAGGCTAAAAATAGCACAGCAGATCTCTTCCCTATTCAGCTGTTATTAAAATGAAAAGAACAGATCTCAACTATGCTAGTGTTTACAACAGGTTAATGCTAACACTACAATGAAAGTCAGGGAAAAAAGGTTCATGAAATTCAGTTTTAACACAATAGGGGAGTGTGTCAGGAAGATAAAATATTCCYTATTTCTAATGGCAAAAATGAGTCTATACCATCTTTGCTTTCATTTATGCAATCTTCTGCCTAAATGACTGAATAAGAAGYGTAATACTCTCCTCATTCTCCACACATTCAAACTGGGGTTTCAGGGAGCTGCTTTGCACCTGGCTATGCCTCACAAGCCTGGTAGAACGTGTTTGCAGACAGGGTAACAGCATGTGCAGAGCAGAGCAGCACTCATTTATGCAAAGCCCTAATTAGTACATGCAGTGCAGCAGCTCTTCTGCACCCAAACGGGGTCCTGCTTGAACGTGCACAACTGTTCAGTTGAAAATCCACCCACCAAGCTGCTGTACCTAAACCTTGGCTGTCACTTGCTGAGTCTGGAGGGGCAGAATCTGACTGGTGATAGTGGTGGGGTCTGTCTCTCGCTTTACTCAGCAGATTTGAACACTGTGTTAGATGACAGGGGAGTCTGTGGGGGTGGACCCTAAATCCTGAAAGTGTAAATGTAAAAAGTTCCTTTTTCCTTGCAGGGAGAGGGGAGGTGGGTTTGGTTTCATCCTGCTCTGCCGCAGCCTCTGCTGCTTGGTGCAAACTCAGGTTTGAGGCTGATCTTACCCACACCATGTCCAGCTCCTCTCTGAACCTTAACTCTATCCCATATGGGCAGTGACTGTGCTGTGCATCATCAGGCACCTTCCAAAACCACCTGAATTCCTAAGTGCTGCTCCCTCAGCTTTCCTGTTGGCATGGTGGGACTCACAAGTTGGGACCTGCTGGCCCCTGCTCACACCCTGGGCACTTTGGGGCACTTCACTCCTTGTTGTGCTTTGGGAAGGGTCTGTCCATGTCCTCCTGCCCATCCTGGTCCTCGTGGTGCAGGGAGGGAGGGTTTGCTGCCCCAGCAGAGCCATCCTGGCTGGTCCTGTGTCCTTTCCCTTGTGGGGAAGAAGATGCATCCCAGACTTCCTGGGGTGGGCGAAGGCCTGGGTGGGCGACTTCCTGGGGTGACCAGAGACCTGCTCCAGCTGAATAACCCAGGAGCTGGCAGAGGGATCACCTACTCCAGCCTCATTCCAGCGCAGCCTGTGGCACTGGGAAGGCTAACAGGTCTCTCTGTCTCCTTGGCGTGGTTTTGAGTGACATGAGATGTGACACCAGGGGAATCTGCCTGAGCCCTCCACACATCCCTCAACATGGCAGAGGGCAGCAGGGAACTCCCATTGCTCTTCCAGAGCTTATGACAAATATAAAACCAAATATCCTAAATTAACCCATGAAATGCAACCTGAAGTGTGTTGGAGGGAGTTGTTTGGTTGCTTGTAAAATGAACATGAGCAAATACACAATGGTGTGGGGCAGAGATGTGGAGGCAAGATCCTGAAGCTTTACTCTTCTCTTTTCCAGGCTATTTTAGCTCCAAGCAAAATGCAGCTTTTTGTCTGCCTTGCCGACCAGGATCATTTTGCAAGTAAGGAGCATCCTGGGGTGCTGGATCTCAGGTGAACAGGGAGGAGGGGTTTCTTTCAGCCACCAAGCTGGGAGCATCAGTGTGGTGGCCAAAGACAAGTCACCTGCCATTTGAGCTGTAGGGACATTGGTGCTGACCCTGGTGAGAGTGGGATGGGACAATGAGGGGAGGATCCTGGCTGGATGTGGAGGAACCCTAGGATGAGGGGGCAGAGCATCAGCTCCCCACCCACCTCCCCCATTCCTGCATTCCAGGGGGGCTGGTGGTACCTCACAATGGGCCCTGATCTGCTGTGTAGGGATTCCTGCATGGAAGCTGGGGGGTTCATGCCCAAAGTGGACTGGCACAGGGACACTTTCCTTCCTTCTCGCCCCCCTCGAGCTCRTTTGTCCCATGTTAAGCAGCAGATCCCTGCTGACCCCGGGGTAAATGGCCACAGGGTGGGACCCAGGGCTTACCCAGCTGTGTGGCAGGTCTGGCCCAGCTCTGACCTGCTCCAGCCAAGGTTACTAAAGCACGGTAAGTTCGTGTGAGTTTCTTGCAAACAGGCAAAGAGAGGACCTGGAAATGCCACCAGGTGCCCTAATTAGATGTGTTCAAGGCCAGGCTGGACAGGGCTTTGAGCAACCTGATCATGTGTCCCTGACCATGGCATGGGGGCTGRAATGAGATGAYCTTAAAGTCCTTTCCAACCCAAACCATTCTGTGATTCTRTGWGAGAAACTGCRCTGGAGAYAGACACAAAATGGCAAAAGCTCCTGGTTGATCCCCTAGACTCCACTCTGTCCATATGTGGAGCTGGCTTTGGTGGGCGGGGCTGGCTTTGGAAATGCTCATCCCACAGCGTGTCCTGCCTCCTCTCCCCTCCAGCACCAGCAGCTGCTCGGCCTGTCTGCCCTGCCCCGGGGGRCAGGAGGCTCCTCGGGAGGCGTCGGAGGGGTGCGTGTCCTGCCCGCCAGGTAACTGCAGCCGGGAGGGGAGGTTGTGCCCGCTGGGAATACACAGCTCCAGCTCCAGGGGCTCTTCCCAGACTCTCCCAGCTGACCCAGAGGCTGCAGGGTCCCTGCAGAGCAGAGCTGTGCCCTGGCAGATGGTGCGGGGAGGTTTGTCCGGGTGCTGGTGGAGGCTGTGCCTGTGTCAGACCTTCCCACCAGGCTGGTTAATGGCTCAGAGGTATCCTGGAGACCCCAAATCCACAGCTGGGAACAGTTCCAGAACAAAGCATCTTCAGCAGTGGGGTTTCTCACAGCCCAGTTGCATTTTAAGCATGCAGGAAAGCATTTAGCACTTTGAGACTTGGAACTTCTGTGACCTGTCTTTCCCACAAAGCTTGGGAGACTGAGCTGTGCTTTGAAGTCTGCTCAGCAAGTTTCAAACAGCTGGAAAAGGTGTTTGAATCCAGAATTGGAGAGGATGAAACASTGCTGACCTCCAGCTCCAATCTTCCCTCTACATTAAAGCCAGAGCTCACTACTAAAGCCCTCTCCCACCTACTCCTACTCACACTACTCTATTTGCCAAGGTCTGATCCCAAATATTCTTTACTCCTTCTGTCCTTGTTTATTCTGTTCTTGCCCTTTGCCACCAAACCAGGACCAAAGTCCGGGCTCAGCTTTTGTTATGCACATGAGCACTTAATGCTCTTTCTCCCTGTGGCTTTGAAACTGGATTCATCCATGTGCAATTGCAGAGGTCCTGGGGTCCAGTCCCAGACYTTAATTTTGTGCTTATTTGCTATTTAGGTACATTCAAAGGTTCCAGTGACAACAGATGCAAGGCCTGCAGGACAGGAGAGTATCAATTACAGCGGGGCAAGGAGAGCTGTGACCTGTGCCCAGAAAACAGCTACTGTCCTGTGAGTCCCCATCAGCTGGGGGCAGCCTGTGTTAACCACACAGCTGGCCCATGACAAGCTAAATATACTTCAATGAATTTCTTTTCTTAAAAAATCTGAGCTTCTTTCCTCTGCTTAAACATAAACAGGGCTCTAAAGCAGGGAGATGGTTAAATTACGTTACCTGGAGTGTGGCTTTGTGCCTGGAGCTGCCTGCTCTGTCTGAGCCATCAGGGGCTGGTGTGTGCCTTAATGAGGGGGTTTGATGTATGGACTTGCTGTGTAATGACACCTTCTGCCCTTCCCCATAYTCTTAACACCGCAGGGGCAGACACAGCTGAATTCAATAATGGCAGGTTCATTCCTTTTTTTTTTGGTCCCCAATGCTAAAGTGTCACCTCCCTTTGCCCTGGTTCCCTTCTGCAGTTTGTTGGTGCTCAGTTACTTCTTCTCTTGGGCAGAGCCCAGATGTGAGCCCGGTCAAGTGCCCTCCCGAYGCCTTCTGCCCCAGGGGCAGCGTGGAGCCCACCTACTGCATGGAGCTGTTCCTCTACAAGGTGGGGGACTCCTGCCAGCTGACCCCTGCCACGGTCATTGTCCTGGCAGCCTTCACAGCAGGTCAGTTTGGGCTCTCTCTGTCCTCTGGTAAAACCAGGCATCCCTCCACAGCTTTGTGTTAAAACATGTATTCTCTGGGTAGTGTCTTTTGTGTTTGTGGAACGCTGGGTTTCTAATGGAAGTCCTTCTGGCTGCTTTCCATGCCAGTGACAGTCCTTTCCCTTGCTCTGAAGGAAGTGGCACCGTGCTGAATGCTTGTTGTTTGTCCCTGGGAARCAGGGGTGTGTGTGCACCTTCAAATGGGGATTCCTTGACTGCACAAMAGTAGGAAAAAGGACAATTCCCTTTTGGTATGAGACTTGGTTTCCTGACAGCATTGCTGCCACAAGCCATGCCACAGCAGGATGGGGAGCTGCTGGCTCATGCAGTGTTGGTTGTATTGATGCCATCATGTGCCTTGTAACCAACAGAATGAAAGACAGCCTGGACCTGCTGAGTGTGGGGAGAGTCCCTCAGGTACCACCTGCTGTAAAGCAGCTCACCAGGGCAAGCTGATGAGTGGATGAGCTTTTCAACTGGGAAGCTGCTCCATGAATAACCATTCCAAARCAATGAATATGCATTTTTAGTCTTAGGAAAGGGAAAAATAGAGTTCTTTTGTTTTTGATCAAAGTTGGGAGGAGGATTAATCAGAGTTATGATGAAAATGAGCAACTATTATTGCTTTGGATTGCAAAAGGGGCCGATGAGGAAGCTGGGAAGAGGAATTTGTCTCCTGTGCCCAGAGAGATGAAGAGAAATCCCTAAGTGTCACCTACACTACCAGAGATGAAAACCTTGTGTCAAGAGAGCCAAGTCATAAAGATGACTAAGCCATCAGAGGATAAAGAATATCCAGTAATCCTCATATTGATGGTTTCCGTTTCAAGTGTATTTTATGTACTTCCTGAAGACACATTCTCCACTTGGCTCGCTGTTAAAAGGAGACAGAGGAGAGATAAAATGTGTTACTCCCCACAGTGAAGAAGACACACAAAGCAAAGCTGCTTCTCCARCAAGAAAGCAGCGTTCTCATCACACTCCTCTCTTGGCACTGAGGAGGGGACTCCATGGATGCACAGGAGGAGACAAGGACACAGGGTCTGGAGGAGCTCTAGCACTGTCTGAGTGCTGTGTCCACAGGGCTGGGATGCCTGGTGGSAGCAGATGAGGGTTGTTCTCACAAGCTGTGGCTTGGAGCCATGAGAAAGCTCCTCTACAGACCCCTATCCCCTCACGYCAGGCTGTTGTCCAAAAATCTGCTGAAACAGATGCCATCTGGAGCGAGTATTAATTTGAAAAAGTAGATTAAACTGAAGTGTATAAAAAGCCTGTCCAGAGAGGGACAATGGCCCATTAAMCAGCATTTGTGATAAACAAGTCTGAGGGTCAGGGAACAGCATTCCTGCCTCTCCCAGAGCTTGCTGCAAAGAGGAGGAAAGGAAACAGCCCACGCAGGAACCTGCAAGTATTTCACGGCTGGGCTCACAGATCAAGTGTTTTCCRTGAGACTGTCTGCTCACACAACTGAAATTTGGGCGTCTTTGTCTGGCCATATTGCATCACAGCGACAGATTTGTGCTCTTCTGTTCAGATCCACTTTCCCTGAYGATGCTTCTGCCAGAAACAAACGAACAGAATGTCGCAGTACTTGAGATTTGCCAATTACTTCCATGTCTATGCYCAGTACAAAAGTAATTTTTCCTGACAGCCCTGATCTCAGTCTAGACCRGAGTTAATCTAGGTTAGTTACTTCTTGTGCTTCAGTGTGAGTGCTGCACAAAGCAACATAATATCTCAACAAGATCCTTTGGTTGGGGTCTGCACTGGGTAAGATGCGAAGTGGAAAACAGTTCCAGAGAGCAGAAAGTAAGAAAGCAAATTATTGAATTATTTCATTAAAATTTGACATTACTCCCTGCAGCTTCCAGAGTAAAGCTGAAATGCCAAAGTTAGTGTTATTATTGCTAGTGAAGCCTTTTTTTCCCCTTATTTTGGAGGGGAGCAGAGTAGATAGGAGAAAAAAACCTTATTTCACTAGAAGAGAGTACCTGAGTTGAGAAGCCTTGGAGCAAACATTACCTGACACTTTGACACTTTCCCTTGGGATCTGTGAATAACTACCACTCCTTTCTTTCCAGGTGGAATCCTTGTTGTCGTTCTGATAATTCTGAGAAGGTGGCAAGAGCGTGGCAAGAAATCCTTGAAGTCCCTGCTGCTGCCCCGGGGCTCGGGAGGACACAGCACGTACGGGGGCACGGAGCACACAGAGCCCATCTATGCTGGATGGTAGCACAGGACATGATCAGCAGCCTCCTGCCTCTCTTTCCCCTGTGGTAAAACAGTTGTGGGTCTGGGCAAGGTGTTCAGCCACGAGCAACCTATTTCTGTATAGATAAAATCAGTGCTGGGAAATAAAACTCACGTTTTTGAGTCATGGCTGCTTGTGTGAACCAACCCAGCTCCCTTATGTACTGCGTGGGCTGATGGGAAAGGTCTTCCCCTTTCAGTTCCTGGCTTTGTTCACAAGTAATTACTTTTCTCCTTTTTTCAGGGACAAAAAAAAAAACCAAAAAACCCCAAACAGCAAACAATCATGTCTGTCTCTCCATTTTAATAGTCAGCTCAACAGAGTGAGGACTGACTGCTCCAGTTACCAAGGTTTCCTGTGATATACCACTCACTTCTACCTGAGCAAGGACTAATGTGAATGTGCTTCCTTTTAATAATATGCATTTTTAAAATTTTGTTCCCCATTCTCAAAATTTTACCATAAGCACAGGTAAGGGATCCCAAAGCTTTCCCCTTCCTTTCAGCTGTGGGCAAACAATGCAACTGAAGAAGGAATGGTTGATTCCTGATCGTGGACAARTAACTTCCCTTTTGTTTCCTGCTGTCAGGTGGTGTTTCACAGTGAAGCCACAAAGGAGCAGCATGGTGCAGGCACAGGAGATGCCTTGCACCTTTCTGCATGCTGAGGAGAGTGGCCTRTAGGACACCCACTGCCTCAATGCCCAGGGCTCTGTCCCTGACCCTGGACACTCCATTCACCCCCCACCCAGGAGAGCAGCACCAGTGGTTTGTACCTGTTCCCTGTGGCACTCCAAGCCTCCTTCTGTGCACCCAGCCCAGTTTAACCACCAGGTTAAACTGATGTGATTTGTATTTTACAGAGGTGGTTTCTGTGTATGGCTGGTTGACTCTTGTTTAACTTGTTTGCTCCATTTCCCCTATTGTGTTTTTCTCTTGGTGATGCTCAGCCAGCATCCCAGGCACTCAGAAATCCCTATCAATGGTACTGGAGCCAGTGTCAAGTGCTCCTTGAAACCAGTACCTGGGGCCTSTTAACCTTCCCACCTTGTTTTCCTTTTCCTCCTACATTCCCATACATGTGCTGTGCAAACCCAGCCCAGCCAGCTGTGACCCTTTGTGTCAGTGCTGTGCTTCACCAGYCCTCAACTGCCAGAAAAAATAGTATTCTCTATCAAAAGATCCACAATTCAAAATGACTCTGCACAGAGGTGGGAGCAAATGTTATTTCCCACTTTTGTCCTGCAGCATCAGAGCTGACTGAGRTAACCCAGCTGTGGGGTGGTTAAGGGATTCCTGCCCTCAGCTGCTCTTTCTCCTCTCCCATGGGAGGGGTTAAAGTGTTTGAAGTGTTTAAAAACAAGGTATAAAATGTATCAGTTCTTTGCTCTCYCAACTCTATCAACTGTATCAGGTGAGTAACTGAGTGGAGGAGCGGTACATCGGCTGTTTTGGTCAGACAGGYTGCYCASAGAAGCTGTGGATGCCTCAGCCCCGGAATTGTTCAAGGCCAGGCTGGATKGGGSYTKGRASAAMCYKGKYCMRRGGRAARKKSTYCYKSCCMWKGSMRGGGGKTKGRARKKGRWKGKYYTTWARRWYCCYKSCMAMCCMAAMCMWTYYKKKRWTYYWAWTYKGRWYMRSMRSMRSSRMSGSMMCTACAACCCTCCCACACCCCACCASRGCAGAGCTTCCCTGCAGTCTCTCTCTTCTCAGCTGCCCAAGGCTGTGGTTTTCCTGGGAGCAGCAGAGGGATACAATCCTGGCACACAGCACCAGGTGACCTCAGTAGAACCATGAGCCATCAGTATCSAAGTAATTCTCTGAAACACTTTGAAAAAAAATGTAGCTGCAGTCAGATGTGGGAGACTCCACATGTGAAACCAAACCAAGCCCAAGAAAACCCTGTCTGAAAAAGCCAAACACAGCCAAATTCGGGCCTGACCAAGCAGGACCAGCACTGCAGTGACAGCAAAAGGACCCCGAGGGAGCGGTGCTGGCTGGACTGGGCAGCTCCAGCTCAGTGTCACTAATGCCTGTAAAATTATGAGCAACAGAGAGCAGCACTGGAAMAACTGGACTGCTAAAAAAGTCAGCATTTCTGTGATAAGCAACAGTGACAAAAAAAGCACAGCACCAGCATGATCACCCCCATGGAAGTGTAAAATAGTATTTCCAGGGCGCCTCTTAGCAAGGCCTGGAGTRTAAGTTTTCCCTAGGAGAGAACAAAGCCCCATTCCCTCACTGCCAAACCGAGCTTGCTTAGTATGTATCAATTTCACCTTTCCATTAAAGAAAAAAAAATTGTGCCAAAATAAGCATATAGAGCTGTTTTAAAAAAGAGACTTAGCAACTTCTTAAATAACTAGGAATAAAATTCAACATTTAATAAGACATTGAACTTCTCAAGCAGTCAGACATGGAATAATGAGACTCAACAATGTGGAAAAATCCCATTAATACATCTTTCAAGATACTTTGCTTTTCCAAGTAAATCAAATAAAAAACCTCCTAAAACCTGACCATGAACACAAAGCTATTGAACAAAACAGACATTTACTCTGATTATTTTTCCTAGGTTGTATGAAAATACATCTAACATATTCAACTGAAAATTGTTTCCATCCTTGCTCATGTGATAAAAGAACAACAAATYCCGAAATTGGCTGTCATGTATCAGCTTTTTGCTGGAAAAGGAAAGACATTTTGCTACTTTGATGGGCAAGACACAAAGAACATCATTTAAGGCCACATAATATGCCACAGTTAGACGTTTTTTAGATTAATTTATAACAGAAAATCTTTTAAGTTGCTGAATGCTAAAAAATATCGAGTTGCATCATGAGAAAGCTCAAGTTTTAAGGATTGTTTTACCTTGTATTTTAACAGTGGGAGAAGGAAAACAATGTCAAAACTTTTATCTTCTTTTTTAAACAGAACTTTAGCCTGTTTTCTCAGGATGCAGAGTAAGGTACAGAAGCCTTCATTAAAATGTACCTAAACCCCACCTGTCCTGGTACAGAACCCAAAATTCTCCCAGRTCACCACCTGAGTGCCTGAGCTGAGCTCGCAGGGTTACATGGCCAGGGAGAATACAATCCACATTTCCTTCCAA
The DNA here is from genome assembly GCF_030028575.1 of Malurus melanocephalus. Lineage (NCBI taxonomy): Eukaryota > Metazoa > Chordata > Aves > Passeriformes > Maluridae > Malurus > Malurus melanocephalus. The sequence continues at coordinate 577,044 of NW_026623446.1, read as the reverse complement.
GATCAGTCTAAAGGATGTGCCCAGCAGAATGAATGAATTCTTAGGAACTCACAAGTGAACTCCTGGTCTGCAGTCTCAGTGATGCCAAACTCCGTGGGCCCAGAGAGTGGAGGAGAAAAGAGCAGGGAGAGGTAGAAGGAAGCAGAAGGTCAAACAGCCCCCGGCTCAGATCTGTTTGTGTGAATATAAAGAGGCTYTGTGTCCCCAAGTCTTTATGTCCCCAGACATAAAGGGGTGGCTGTCCTGCGTCCTAAATGTGCTTGTGAGCCCCCAGAGCTCCGTGCCCCATCCCAAACGGGGATGTTACTGCAGCATTGCCTGTCAGTAACTGAGACAGAGGCTTCTGGAAGTGAGGATCTGCCTCTTAGGAACTGGGACATCACTGTTGCAGAGTGCCAGAGCTGTTACACCTACACATGAAGTGGAAAAAGCAACAAAACAACTAAAAAAAATACAAAATTATAAAAGCAATGGAATGTAAAATTTTATAATAACTTACTTAAAGGGATTCTTACAAAGCCTTCCTTACATGGTATARTATTCAAAGAATGGTCCCAATGACATCAAATTCCTTCATTTTGTTTTAAAGCAATGAGGAAAGTATTCTGCTTTACTACTTGACCTAGTTTTCCTTCCCTCAAAACCCAATATTAGAGAAACACCCATAATACCATTTTTTGGTTTTGATTTTAGGCATAGGACTGCTCTTCAGTCCCATGGCAGAGAGAAAAGTTTCCCTCAAAATCAATTAAGGATTCTTGAATTTTAGCACAAGGCTTGGCATACCATTTAAAAAAACAAAAACATGTAACACTTCTCCTGATTTTGAACTGTGCTATTTCTTCAAAATTATTTGGAAAAAATATAAACCTTCCAACAGTGTTTATAAAATTGTTTCAAAATCCAAAGCATTTTGGTCACAAAACAGAATACAAAGAGTTCAACATAGGGCAATGCAACATTTAAAACCTCTTTCAATTAATAGCTTCTAATAAAACCGAAGTTTCTATGTGCTGGGAATAAATGGGGATTTTTGTAATTTCAAAAACGAAATCAAATCCTTGGGAAAACCCCATACGTTTCCATGATACAACAAGGCTTCATTTTCAAAAGGGCTACATRGAGTTTCTGCACTATTAAGGGTAAACTAAGCTAGAACATACACAAATGGCTAAATGGACATGGAGGTGCACGTGGTGTTTACGGAGGGTGGGTCACAACGGCACAACTCAAAATGTGCTTGCAAYGCTGCCTAATCACACGCCAAGGACATGAACTGGGAAGAAAACTGRCAAAGACATTCTTCTTTACTGTTTTTTCCTAGTTCTAATATAATTTCCATCAATCCTAAGTCTTGTATATTCATCTCACTGCAAGCTTCTGAAAACCTATTGCTAATGGGAGCAAGGAATTCAAAACAGCTTTGCTGACACAACACAATGGTGACAGCATAGTCCAGAGCAGAGCTCCTAAAATGTAACAAAAAAATTCAGTATGTCAAGTCAAGAAGTCAGTTTTATAYAAACTTTATCAAAAGGAACAGTCAGGATAAATTTCACATCAAAATTCTTAYGTGCCTCTTCAAAAATCTATTTCACTTTTACTTAATTGTTTTAAGTTTCACTTTCTGTTTTATTCATGGGCRTGGCTTTGCTCCTTGTTGGGCATTTCTTGCATTGCCATACAATTTCAATGCTTGGACTCCAAGCACTTCAAATCAAAATTTTCCTCTACTTGACGTTATGGAACAAAAAAAACCAAGTAATTTTTTCCAAATAATAACTTTTGTAAGATTTGTTTGTATTAAGACACAAAAATCCTAGAGTATTGGGCCCAGATTGCAAGACAATATCCCTTTAAGTCCAGACTTACACAGCTCTGCAAGACTAAGTCACTTCAAGTTTGCTGGGATGAAATACAGGAAAAAACAGTACAGAAGAAAATCTCTCACGAAGTARGATTCCCCCTCTCTGGTACAGGGCGTGCCTTTGCCACCGCGCACCACAATTCTGGGTGGAAGGATATTAAGGATCATGATTGTTTCAGAATAATTTTCGAAGAGCTCAAACCAATTGCTGTGTGYGTGGTTGTAGTGAGAGACGCACCTGGGTCATGACTGGCATTCAAGCACTTGCTCAAAAACACACAAGGCAAGCAAATCTCATTGGGACCACAGACCAAGCCATTTCTTACTCAAAAGGACTTGAGAACTAACAACTTCTTTCAAGGATATACTATTTCAAACATCTGTTGGTTGACAAATACTATCTCAAAAAACTATGTTTACGCCTACCTGGTTTGATTTTAACCTACCTCCAACCTGCAAGTATTTTGGAGGGAACATTTTACATTCGTAACAATTCAAGTGTAACTGTAATGCTGAGTAATAAGTTTGGTTTGTCCTGAAGTTTGCTGAACTATGCAGTTCGTTATCAGTGCAGAAGCAGCAGAAGACTGCTGTGGTTGGCTCAGTGGATTTATAAAAACAAAACAAAAAATCCCACCCTCCCCCCCCATTGTAACCTTTACAGAATATATGTAAAATTGTGTCCTTCCCTGGTCATATTCACAACTTATCTACAAGATAGTGTTAGCAGTAGAAACTGCAGTCCATGACTATTTGCATTCAGCTCTCATCCATCTGTTCCTCTTTCTCCTAGGCTTCAACTTGTTCAGTTTTTTGCGGGGTTTCTCAGTCTTCCGAGTTTCAACAGAATCCACCCCGAGAACATGTTCAGAGCAGCATAACTGTCCATTCAACATAGAATTTAGTACTGTCCTGTCTTGGTGCTCCTTGCAGAAAGAGTTTGGGCAGAAGTGGCAGAAAGAAACAGAAGGTTTGCCACAAACATCACAGTGGTGCCAAGGACACTCCCACTTCCCTGCAATCAAAACCAAAGAGTCCATTAGTGGGGAGTAAAACATGGCATCATCTCTTAAAGAAGTTTTGTGTCTCAGCAGCTGAACAAGGAACAACTTTCCTGACAAAGCAAATGACAGCAACTACCGGGGCTGATCTCAATACTCAAAATGCTACATTATACTTCTAAAGCTCAGCTGGCAGCTGCAAGGAGCAGACTTGACACACTCTCATTAAAACACAGCAGTCAGCTCCAGCCAGAAGAAATGACTCACGCTTTATTCAGTAGCATTTTACAGAACTCACAGGCTGGTAGAGCATCCAAACATCCGGTCAGCTGCTGCCTACTCTTACAGCACTCACCTGTCTGTTAATTTTGCTTGGGAATGGTTGGTGTGTTTCCCCTACAGCTGCTCTTTCACCCCACCATACTTTCCAGTCCTTATTTTACTTGTTTCTGGATAAGAGGTTTGGCCTGCTTTCCTTTTTCATATCCCACCTGACATGGCTGAACCATACCTGGAACCAGGCAACTCCTGTGATACCTGGAACTGCTACCTGATGTCTGCTGCTCTTAATTCTACTACTTGCCTTCTTTCAGAAGCTGCTGCTGCTCTTCTGGCTTGAACTCAAAGGGCTTCATGCATCTCTCAGACAGAATCAACTTTCCTGTGTCAGGGTCACAGTGCTCCTACCAGGTGATGTACTCAATTACCTACATTTGTAAAACAAATGGCTCATTTCGCCAGAGAGGCAGGAGGAGGCCATAATTTTGTCCTCAAATCCAAGAGGAGCTGCTCCCACACAATGCATGAACAAAGTTCTTGCCATACACACCCAGTGCTTTCAAGATGACACTCTACAAGGTTYCAGTGCAATAAATGAGGTACCTGCACAAGTTATTTATACAAGTGTAAGACATAGGYTGACTCACCAAAAGGACGTTTCACCAAACCAAGACAGGAGAGATGATAAGCTTTAGTACAAGACTTCCTGTCACACAATACCAGCTGGCCTCCATCACCACAACGGAAACAATCATCTTCAGATTCTTTCTTCCCTTCATTTTTCGTTTTGCGTTTCCGTGTCCTTTTTTTGGTCTTCTTGCCTTTTTCTTCTGAGGCATTAGTGGAAGAATTCTAAGAGTAAGATGCAAATCTGTAAATGCCAGTTTTGTAAAGGAAAAACATTACACAATCCTAGCCAAGYTGTTGGCACACCTGGCAGACCATGCACACAGCCAAAAACTTGGGGCAGACCTGTCCAGTGTCTCACTGTAYTGACCTGTGCTGACAGAAAACCTACACTGACCTTTGAGAAAAGTCATCCTGAAACCAGATCTTTTCCCTGAAGTACCTTCCTACTGTAAACCCCCTTAATTTCCTTGTCACTGACAGAGGGTCTTCCAATTTCCAGTCAAATCTACTCGTGGCTAACTTACCCTCATTATGTGTTTGCACCACCAATCACTTCAATATCCATTTTCCTCTTCCAGTTGGGAATACTCATGCTGAAATTACTAAAACGTGCCCCCATTTCACCCTTTGAGGAACAGACAGCAGAACTTCAGGAACTGTAGCTAATGATAGAAAGAATATACCAAACCTTACCCCTATTTCAATTTGACATTCTGCTGCTTGCACTTCAACTCTCCTTCACCAAATCATATACAATTTTCAATGATTTTTCAATGTCCCTCCCATCAATCCCTTCCTCTCACCTTGTAATCATTACCTACTTTATTTAAAATTCAAAACTCACATTCCTTATTCTTTAGCTCAACTTTTTTTTTTTTTTTTTTTTTTTAAGTAATCTTAACAAAATCATCATACTCTAAGGTTTAGATGGGGGAAATATACACTAGAATGTCAGAATAATCTCACTGACTACAGTCAGGCACATTCCTAGTCAGTTTGAAGCTTCTGCATCCCTTCCCCTGACAAGACTGTCAAAATCTCTTGATTTATTACTTGCCTTTGGTCTGTCTCCAAGAAATCCACTGCAGTTTGGGGCACCACATTTGCAGACTGTTTTTTCATTCCCCAGACAGTCAAGGTTGTAATTAAAAGTCAGCTCCGTCCCTGAGTGTRAAAAGGACAAGGTAACAAATTCTATCAAAATTATTACAAACAAATAYAGCTTTTGCTCTCTGTTTGCTGATTTGGGACTTGCTTGTTGATGTATTGTTATAGGATTTCCCCCCTCTTTACTGTTCATAAGCACTGACAATGATTAACTAGATGTCCAAACAGCATGATGTCTCATGCAATTATATTCTAAAATGCATTGGTTTGTCTTCACAAAACTGTGCTTGTGTCTGGTCTACACCATCTATCTATCCATCCATCCAGCTAAATATTGCTATAGATAGTGTATAGATAGCTATAGATAGTGTATAGATAGCTACAGATAGTGTATAATATAGGCTGTATGTGTGTGAACATGCGTGTATACAAGCCAGAACATACTTTCAAACAGCCTCCTACATCCCCTCCTTAAGCTTATGATATTCATGGAAAAGATCTGAGATTTCCAAAACAAAAACTTACTAAGGCTATTTACCCTAGAAACAAGCAACAAAAAGCAGCCATGGGACTCACAACTAAGAAACATTAAAGTAAAAAKCAGATCATAAAGCTTCTCTTCTGTGTGTAGAGCTCTCTACAAAAATATCTGCGCTGAATCCATTAAACCATCACTGTCCCACGGATAACTGCACAAATGGTTTAACTCAGGGAATGAAACCAAAGCCAAGCCAAGCYGATGTACCTGCAGGAATGTCACACACAGCAAAGAGCCCGACCCGAGTGTCTCCATTCACTGTCCACTTTAGAGTTTCACAATTTGGTTGGCAGCTGTGATTCATAAACCGCGAATAGTTTCCTTTGGGGCCAGCATCAATAATACGRTCCTGGAGAGCAAACCAACAACAGGATGAGTTTTTTCTCTCCCCCCTCACAAAAGAGAACAAAAACCATCCATAACTGATCTAAGCAGTTGCATTCAGAACAGACATGGTGTTGGTCTCCAGGGCACACAAGCCAGCTGATGGCATATGTWGTATTGGAAACTGTAGTGTCCCACATGGCCTGGAATGTGACACTCCCAAAGCAATACTCGTGCTCTAGCTCACATTTTCCCAGCACCCATCGCAGCCACTCGGCAGGATAAGTGTTCTYGTGAGCAGTGTGGTGGGTATGTTAAGGAACTCTCTCCCCCAGGAAGCCTCAAAACTCAAGACTCAGTCCCTTTACCATTTACTGTGTATTCATGAAGCTGTGAGGCATTTACAAATACTGTGCTTTATGGCATTTACCAAGTCACGCATGATTACTTCCAGAGATTACCAGTTTCTCACCAGAATTCTTTCCCCAAATCAGCCTAGTTTACACAAAAACAAGCTCTTGTKAAGCCAAAAACATCCCATCCCTACACACAATTGCTTTTTAATTTCTATTTCCACTAAATATACCAGACGTTAACAAAATTAAGTCTTGAAATTGCCAGAACTGTTTCTTTGCAGAACTGCTAGACAAGGTTTTGCTTATTTATGAAATATTATTACAGTTTCTTTCTAACTCACTTTTATAATGCACATGTATGACTGTCATGCCTATGTGCACACACTTCACTGCGTGGCCAGCTCAGCCTCGTGACGGCACCAGCAGTTTTGGCAAGACAGACCCACAATGAGCATTCATTAATTACAGTAAGAGTCAAAGACATGGTTAGGTCAGATACTTAACACACTGAYATTGTATGTTAATCTAGCAGAGAAATAAGAAACTTCAAATGTTCAGAGAAATGTGGTTTCATCATTCTGTAACACCCAAAGCAGGAAATCCTCAGTTACAGGACTAATGAGAACAATAGCTGTGGAAATACAGAGCAGGAGTCTTGGGACAAGAAATGTTGTCTGGGACTGAAAAAAATGCAGGACTGGCAGCCAGCTCTTGTTTTCCTMCTAAGTAGCTGTTTGGGGACTGAAGCAATATAATACAGATAATCTCTAACTCCTCCTGTCCAGGTTCTTCACTTTCTCCCTCTCTTGAGGAACAAAATCCTCAGAGGTGTGCACAGAACCAAAGGTGCTGAATTATTTTGTGTTAATTAATCTGCCGCAATAATTTGCTGCGGACCAATTTGTGGAGGGCTGGCTAGCTACTAACACAGAGAGTGCTCTCAGAAAAGAGTTTCTACAAAAGCACAAGCCTTTGTTATAAACAAAGCAAGGGACAGATGGTTGCAAAAAAGATTAAATGCCCAGTATAGGAACACAGCCTCACAATTCTATTTCACATTCTTTCAAGTGAGAACTTTGTTTTCTGTTGTTGAAATTTTAGTCAAAGGATTGCTAATGGCAATTCCACTGTGTCTCTACTATTTCCCTAAACTTCATACTTCATTTTAACACTAGGCACATAGGTACTTTGTACTTACAGATACAGGTRAGTACTGTACTTCATTTCAAGCAACAAAGCACGACCTACAGACCTCAACATATAATTTATTATGTAACACAGAACTAAGGACATTAATTATGTACATATAGAAAGGAGAGAGAAGGCACAGAAGATGCAACACTGTGAATACATGGAACTGTGTAACATCAAAGGTAGCAGAGTGCYCAACCAAGGTGATCAACAGAAGATCAAAGTAAGGTTATAAGTAAGTAATGTCAAAAAATATCAAATATCCTACCTTATCAATAGTAAGCATATAGAAGTGGGTAATGTCGTTTTCATGTGCATATTTGATTCTTGCCATACATTCCTCTTCATCAATCAGCTCTCCCACATACTCATTCACAAACTCCCCCTGAAAGACATGAAGTCTCACTAGTGAAGTATATCCCAAACCCACAAACAGCATCGCAGGTCGCCGATTGTCAGCTGGGTGAGAACAATTCCTACCTTTTTAATGTCCCTCTTGGCAACCAAACCCCACCCTTTGCCATCAGTTTTGATGATCTTTGTCTCAGGGTACTGACGTTTGGTAAAGCACTGGTTCTGGCACCGCTCTCCCGCTGGACAAACTTGTGGGTGGCACTCGTACATCAGCATCCGATTGAGGCACTCGGAATCAAAGCCACAAGGGTTTTCATCCGTGGGTTTGCAGTTGCACTTGGGAATCTCAGATATGTCAGCAGTGTATATCTGCACTTTACCACAAGGTTTATTCACCTGAAAAATACATTCAAATCATTCAAATATGACTTTTGATTTTGTTGTAAGAGGTATTAARGTGGTTACTAATTTGGTTTTGCAACACCACATGTTCCAATGAAAGCAAAACTTCACCATCTCATKACTGTAAAAGCAGTTACCATCACTACAGCCTCACCCCATTTCAATGCTCGSATCAAACCTTTGAATACCCAGTTGTCATTTCCTCAAACTTTACCTTAATGTGTTTGTATGGTGGAGGTTTACGTTCATTCTCCTGGGTTTCTTTGGCTTCTCGCTGTAGCTTTATTTCTCGAAATCGAGCTTCAGCCTCTTGCAAAGCTGAAAAAGATTGCAACATCAACAGAAATGCCAAAAAGAGGATTRCTGTCCCCAAACTGACTTGCTCATTCCCATGTGTGTTAAAACAAAGMATTATCTACTTCCTAGTCCCATCATTCAATTTTTTTGCAAACAATGTTTCTGGAGTGCTAATGCTCTTACAAATTCTACTCTTTTAGTTTCCCAATTACACAATTTTTTTTTCTTTCCATAAAGTAAAAATCATCAGAAATAATTGCAGTTAGATCTCAGTCTTTTAAAAGACTTGAAAATAATGTTTTCATTCAAAGACAGCAATGGTGATTCCTGCACAGGACACCACAAACTTCTTTAATATTGTAAAACAAATGTTCCAAACCAGACCCAAGGCTACGTGAAGAAAGCAAAGCATGCATATCCCAGGATTATTTTTGTTTGCTTTAGCTATGTACCATTTTTGAAGACTTTTCCAATTCCTTTGATCCCTTGGTATCTACTCCCTCTGTCTCCCTCCATGTAAGGGAACACCCGTGCTTGGTGCGTCCAATAGTAATCCTTAGAACCAAAGAAAAACACAGGAAATTCTCCGATTTCATGCTTCATTTTCTGGATATTTGGGGGAACGTTTTTCGGATGGCAAACTTCTGCAGGCCACCATCTAGCACAGAAGTACAAATAAAAAAATACAGCATTTTAGTCAAGCTCTTTCTGCAAGAGACAGTTTAACAAAATCACTTGAAACAGCAATAACTGGTTATTATTTCTAAAATCCATGTGGATTGAAAATCCTTTCCTCCCCTCTCTCAGTAGGGAGTGAGTGAAGACCAGAAAAGGGAAGTCTGACACTCAGACCTGTGGGACTTCACCTGCCTGCAAGGTAAAGCACACACATAGGACTCCTTGTGTCTGCACAGCAAAACCATCATCTTTACAAGGCCTGCAATCACTGTAGTTGTCAAAGATCAAGAGTTGGTTGATAACACCTATTAATTTAAAGGATAACCCCCATTCACCTCTATCTCACTCAAATCTCATCCAAGTGTGAAATACCAACAACCTGAGTGACTGATATCCCAGCCTACAAGTGAGTAATTTAGCCAATTACCAATTATACCAATTTATTGGAAGAGATCCCTGAAACAAAAGGGGTTGAAAGGTTGAAAGCTCATACACTGGAGGCAGAAGTCTCAAGGAGTCTTCTACAGGTAATGCCATGGCAAGAGCAACAGCAAAGCTGCAAGTCTTTGAACTTGARGCTTGCAGGGAGGTGAGGTCCCTAATTCAGAGAGGAGTGAGAAATCAGTGTGCAGCAAGGCTGGCCTACAGGAGCAACCAGTTGTACGATCCTTAGTTCAACATGCCAGTACTATAAAACAACACAAATTCCTTCATCAGACCTGTAATTTCCCAGTTTAACCCAAATAACATCCTGGAAATGGAGCTTCTTGCCCGCCCTGCAGTCATTGCAGTACCAGCTCCCATCTGGCATTTCGATGTTTAAGCAGTCAGGGTGAAAGGCGGCCGGGCACGACTCGCAGCACAGCAAACTTCCACCTGCAGAGACACAAAAAGAAGCAAAAAAGAAAAGGTTGGAAAACACCAAGATCAAAATAAAAAGTTTTACATTCTAGACAGGTTAAAAAGGATACACATGTGGTAGGTTCACTTAGAAAATAAGTGGTTAAAACATGCTGACCCTCAGCAACAARTACACACATCTCTTAGTTGTGTACAGCAGCCAGAAGGTCCTGTCTAATTTGAATGCCTGGCAGACTTGGGTTGGTAACACATAAAAAATAACAAGCAAGCTGGTGATAAAAATGCCAGAATAATGCACAAATTGTAATTACTGTGCTGTACTTTAATGACTACAATATGCTTAATATAGTTTTAATATATATTAACATTTCTCTGTATGAAAAATTTTAACCTCAACAGATTTGTCTTATGATTTTGGGATTTTTTTCCCCCCTTGGGGCAAAAGGAACAAAAGGAAGTTGTTAGTTTCTTCCACGAATTATCAAGTGGAAAGTTGGCTGCAGCTTAAAAGCTGCTATGCTGCATGTTAATTTGTTAACAAATCAGGTAAAGTTTCATTGCTACAAGTTTAATCAGCACTATGCGTTTTTGTGGTTCTCAATAAGGAACATATTTATCGTACAAGATAAAACAAAAGCCTTAATTAGTGGCACTCCCAGCAACAACTAATACTGATTCAATTTGCTGTCTGCTGCTAAACTAAAAGCAACTCTTAAAATATTTATGGTGTAATATTATATATTAGCAATAAAGAAATACAAAAAGCTTCAGTACATTGAACACAGGGGAAAGAACCGAGAAATACTCATTAAGTGTCTTTTGTAAAGAATTAAATCAGGCTTCTGGTTGCTGGATAAAGCCCAAGTAAAAACATTCTTTAATAAATTATTTCTGGAAAAAAAAAGGGTATTTAAAACCCTGAAACAGCATAAGCCAACCTGACATTATACCAAAACCTAACAAGGCCTAACTCAATATGCCACATTTCTAACGATTTTCCATTAAAAATTAAACAATTAAAAAAACAACACTTGAGCTGAAGAACGAAACATGTTGATGCCTCATTTCTGAAAGGAGTTCCCCACCCCCGTTTACCTTTGGAGCACACAAAGCACCAGCTGACATTGACATGGGCGTGGTGGCTCTTCCCCTTCATGGCAGTGAAGTGGTTGGTGCACACGATGCTGTTGGAGGCGATGACGGCGCATCCCGCCGCGATGCAAACGTCGCCGGCGTGGTACGCRACCGGGCAGCGCACGCAGCGCATCATCTTCCCTGGCAAAGCACAGCACTCACACGTTATTTTGGGACAAAACTGACTTGCAGTGAAGAACAACAGTGCTGTGATACTTGGGAACAAAACTGGCTTTTTATTTCAGCCAAAAAAAGGGTAGTGCTGAGACACCCTATATACATGCACAAAACCTCAGCCATTATGTTTTTAATGCTTGCATATGTGAGACAACACTGAATTAATAAATGTTTTTAGAGAACACTACGCCCGGTTTAAAGCACTCTAAGACTTTAATTATGCACACCCAGGGTAGACCAGCTCTTCCTCAGTCATGTAATTTTTGTCTGCAAATATTGCCCAAAGCTAAAATCCTGCACAGGATCAAACATTGCTACATTCATCGAGCCTTGCTGCAGTGTTTGTACATTCTCATGTTCTGCCCTCACTGCTTGGCCTCTCTCCTCATCATCTATGCATTCTATATTTCATTCTCTCTTAAGAAGAAAATATGGTTAACTATGGATAACTGAAGCACTAAAAAAAGAGCACAACCAAAGTAAATAATGAAGTTGACTAAAAATTATTCTATTACTATTTTTTAAAGTTTCAGAATCAACTGATAGTCCATTTATACCTAACAAAAACTACAGCTAGCAGCTCTGAAATAGACACATTCCTTACCTTAATATGCCATAAATAAAAATAATGAATCAGTCATAAAAATGAAAAACTACCTTTTGAAATTCGTGGATGTGAGGGGTTACTAACATGACAACTGAGGCAGCTGTGGAGAGGACATCGAAACCCCCTGTTCTCAAAGACAGTGAGATGAAATTTTTTCACACAAGCTTCGTGGTAGAATTTTCCACAGTGAGACACAACACAGCGTTTCACATCTGCCTTTCTCTCCTTACACACGAAACAGGTGTGCACACCTGGTGGTAAAATAATAAACAGAATGAAACTAATTTTTCATCCAAACACATGAATTTAAAATGCTTCTCTTGTGCCTTTATGGTATGCATGAGGGAGGGGTTTTTCTTCAACAAATCAAATTGTATTTCTTGATGCAGCTATCTTATTTACTTTAGCTCTTTAGCACTAAACACTGATCTGCTCAGATGCAGATAAAGTTACAGTGCAAACCCATTGCAGTTGAAGTACACACAATACCCAAAGTCTCACCAATCTGATTTTATGTTCTTATTGATAAGCCTCAGTATGTCAGAAAAATGGTGRATTTTTATTTTTTAAATGTTTTTTAAACCAGTGAAATAGGATGATGGGTCGTCTGTGGTTCTGTGACATTTGAAGCAGGACCACAAACCAAAGATAAGTGTCATCTAATTTTTTCTCTGGACTAGTTGGAACAGCTTCATTTTGAAGCAGCAGTTCCAACAAGGTTTATTGCATGACATGAGCTTATGAGCAAGAACACAAATCTAATGCAAAGTTTGGAGATTAAGAACTTCCAAGCAGTTATTACASGATTAAAAGCAAATGAAATTAAGAGCAATAAGGTACTCTTTTATCAGAAAAAGCAGAAGATGGATATAGGCACACAAAGTACTGAAAAAGGACTTAAAACGTTTCACTTGCTGCTTTTTTCTAGGATTTCTTAAGCYTTTGTGACAGACTTTAAATCTCATCTGTAACTGTACAAAGAGAGCAAAGCTACTAATTCTGATTAAATTAGACAAGTTGCAAGAGAGTTCTCACTGAACTTTCTAAAACATGGCACACTTAGTGGTACTCTATGAACTCCCACCCTGTCAGGTCCCAAAGGATAAAGAAGGGTTCTCTGAGGATACATATTTTCTCCAGAAGGATGTCCTAGAACAATATATGGGAAAACTATACTTTTTTTAAATTAATAGAAAGGGTCAAACTTGCCTGAWGTACATTCACTACAAATGAATTTTCCTGCTGGTCTTCCAGAGAGCCCAAGGCAGCTTACATGAAAAGCTCGATAGCAAAGTCCTTCACACAGTAGGAGATCACCTGTTTTTTCACACAGCTTTTACAACACAAAGGCATTGAATGTTAAAGGAAAGTTCATATGCAGAAAAAACCTGTTTTCTTTATTCCTTTTAATACAATGCTCCTCAAAACATTTTTTCCCATTGTTGAAATAAAATTTAACAAGTGCAAGATAATTTGCAAGCATCATCACATGCCCTGGCTACAAGTTGAAACAGGTAACAGAATGATTAAACCACTAGAAATATCACTCTCACACCATGGTAAAGGAAAAAAAAAAAAAAAAAAAAAAAAAAAAAAAAAAAAGGAACAGAAAAAAGAAAGCTTTAAGAAATATTTTCTGAGCACACTGATGCATCTGAGTAGGGTTAAAAAGCATCCTTACCCTCCTTTTCCTTGACAAAAGGAAATCAATCTAGTTGACACAATGATACTTCTGAGTGATTAGCAATGACACATGCATAACTAAAAATGAACCAAACCACAGTGCTGGCAGAATTTAAGGATTATCCAACATTTTATAGATAGATACAACCTCATCATCACTATGTACAAAAAACAGAAATGTAACTGCTTGCCTAGTCTCATGAAAAGAAATTCGATCTGTCTACTTGGACTGTGTTATCATTTCATAGCCTAAGAACCCTTCTAGAACAGTTTGAGAAAGGCTTTTGCTTTCAGCCACACCCTGCCCACACACCACGGCAGAGCACTGCTGCCATCGCTGCTGCATGCAGAGCACAAACCCTGCTGGGCTGGACTTCCTCCCCTGTGCTAACAGAGAAAGCAGCATCTCTTCTGCATCATCTAACCAGTCACCTGGCAACACTCATCTGCTTCTTCTGAGGTACAAATTATGCTTATCTTACAGACCTGGAAACTCCATTAGAAAGGCTAAGTTACTTACTGGAGGTCAAGAAAAAAATAATTAGGTATTAAGAATTCCATTTACTGCCATGGCAACCTCATTGCTAACAGACTTCTCAGTCACACGTGATAAACCTGTTTCTAGTAATACTAATTTGTCATTTTCATAATTAGAAAAAACCTTTCCTGGGAAAGCTCAGGAAATAYAGCCCAGCTAACGTCTCTCACCTGACACACATATTCTTTTTTTGTTCCTGCTCCTCGCTCAGATTTTTTGGATGATATAGAAACTTCAGTCTGAGTTTCATCAGCACTTTCATAGGGGGATTCTGAGCGCTCATCTCCTTGGCCATCAGAGATCTGAAGATTAAACACAGGTGTTAGAGAAAGCAGCTAAAGATGGTCAGTTCTGCACAGAATAAGATCTGATGGAAGCAAACAGACTGCAATTCAGATTAGCAGATTTAGGCACACTCTTCTGGTTTTGTTTCCCCCACCTTCAAAACCACCACCTTGATTAAAATCAGAATACACATTTGTGGAAGACTCACACAAAGGACTATGCAATAATCCCCCTCCCCAGCAACTCAAYGGCAGCCAAAACAGAACACCAAAACTTTGTAATATGGCATTTTATTTATATTTAGTTCTGTAATACAGTTAGCAAGAAGTGCCTAGCCATAACATAGGCATATCTTCAAATCYCTTAATTGAAATCTGAACATGTGGTTTGTGAGACAGCAACAGTTAATTTTAAAAAAGAAACTTGGTAAACTTCAAGCTGCATATAAAAGTCTCTGACCCAAATATTTTCCAAGGAAGTGTGAACAGCATATAGAAGAGAGGAAGAAAAGAACAAGCAGCTCTCAATATGTTTAWGGAACATTACAGTCAACAATGAATACAAAATACTACAGAAGTATCCCCATTATCCCTGTTATGGATAAACCTTATATAACAGATCTAGATGTAATAAATATAGAGTGTTTTTAAAAATAGTCATAATTTCCTTTAAAAAAACCCATCCTAAATAATATACTTAAAAGAAAATACAGGTTACTTTTCAGTTCAGTAGAATTTCAGGAGGACCAAGTCATTTGTCTCATCTCACATTACACCAAAAGAGGCAAAATTTCATGCTGTTGCCCCCAGATGGTACCCAGTGAGTTGTGCCTCACTAAGTACATTCTCTAGGAGAGCATCACAATTTGGAATTGCAAAAAGAACCCGTTACTTCTCTTT
This sequence comes from Malurus melanocephalus, assembly GCF_030028575.1. Taxonomy (NCBI): domain Eukaryota; kingdom Metazoa; phylum Chordata; class Aves; order Passeriformes; family Maluridae; genus Malurus; species Malurus melanocephalus. The sequence continues at coordinate 561,836 of NW_026623446.1, read as the reverse complement.
GAACTTGTTCTAATGGTTATTCACACATACCATCACAGGTACTGCCTCCTGCCCCTTTTGGGTTGTCTAACTGCAATTCACAGTTGATGATGCTTTCTCCAGGCATTTCAGCTATATTAAAAGTCCCTTGGAAGCAGACATTTTCCTCCTGTGGAAGCATGCTGCAATTAAGCCTGTTTCAATCCTTTTTGTTCCGCCCTCTAATTTTCTCCCTAGGGTACTTTTTGCAGCATCTAGAGCATTTTAGTAGGGCTTCTCTAAACCTTTTCTGTGCTCTAAAAGGTTGTTGAAAAATCAAGCATRAGAACTGGAGGCAATAACCCATTACAAGTCTCCTAAGCACCGTATCCAAAGCAAGCCAATAGGATACTACCCTTCTCCACTTCTGCTGCATGAGAATCTCCCCAAGTCTCTTCAATACAGCACTGAAAGTCACTCTAAATTGTGTGCTACTCAAGAGATCATTTTGCCAATAGCCATTTGTCAGAATACAGACACACCACTTTATATGAAGAATTTACTTTCTGTTTTCAGAAACRGAATCTTGTATTTATCTACAGTAAAGTACCTTTTTCTAAAAATGACCCAGCCACATGCTGGAGACAGCTACATGCAACCTCCCTATCAACCAATCCATGTAATGTGCAAAGGTGATTTATTTTGCAATCAGAAAGAAAAATGTAAGACCAAACCAGGYCTAGATTTAGTCTTTATAAAATCCYTTTAGAAACACTGGTTTTGAGTGATTACGCCTCACTGCTGCTGCCAGCTAACTTGCATTCCTCCATTTAACATTTGCCTTCCTTGATCATGTCTAAAAATATTTTATAAATTGGATCAGACTAACAGGTGTTGGTTGGTGGGTATTTTTCCCCGCATTATTTGTAAATTCATTTCCTCTGTGCAAATAAATACTATCAAAGTGATTCATACCTACACTTCACCTACGAGCATTTCTACAATAGGAGTGATCTGGAGATTCTGCCCAGTCATTTCAGAAGAGGTTAAAAGAARCTGCACGTAAAATCATTGCTTTGTTCAGGCACCAGGAAATCTCTGTKCCCTGGAAGGAGCAGTGAAATAGTAAACTGAAAATGCAACCTGAGTGCAAGGCCAGGAGCAGCCAGTTCTTGCTGGGAAGGGGCAGATAAAGGAAGACAGTATGGGAGCACGGCAAAAACACAAACCCAGTTTCCTTTATGGTTTCAGTAAACTCACACACATGCTCATTTCTGTTAAACTATTCCCACAGAAACATTAATTAGTATAAGCAGTGCACTGCTCTAACATTTTTAGTACCTCATTATGTTCTTGTTTAAACTACCCAGAATTAGTCATGGTTAGAAAAGAAAAAAGGAAAAATAAGCTGTAATGACTTAGTTCTGTATTTTTTTTTCTACTAAAGAGCAAAACAGAACAAAACCAAGCAAAGCAAAACAAGCAGTCTTGCTGTAACCTGACACCAGGTTTCCCACCTTTTCCCCACACCACAAAACACCTAAATCCTGAGAAAACCCATTTGTGCAGCACCCTTTGAGTTAATAGAGTCTTCCCAGCAGCACAAGCCATAGAGCCTTGCCCGAGGAAGGCACTCCTCTTCCCCCAGCTCACTGCTTTTGAAGGCAGAGCAGAGAAACAGAACATATCCAGAGACAAACATATTCAGTCAAGAGAATGAGTCAAAGCAATGTTTCCCAAGACTTTCCTTGGTTTATATACTCTGCTCCAAGGAAGGATGCAGACGTTCACACATAACAGAATCCTATTGGCAGAAGGCATTTTTTCAGAATCCCCCTAGATAGGGGTGACAAAACCCCAGCCATTTGTGAACCTCAGGCTGACATCAATTTTCCTACAGAAYGGAATTTTACTGCCTCAGAATTAAWRCACTAGSCCTTTATTTMAAGGTTACTGAGCCAAAAAAAGGAGCAGTGCTGGCAAGAATCARACCTGACATCACAACTGCAACCACACAAGCCAAATTCTATCAGCCCCATCAAGATGAAACGTGACAATTTACACCCACCTATAGATTATTGCCAGGTTTCAAGCACAAACAGCAACACATAAAGCACAAACAAAATACCCTCGGTTCACCAACCCAGTGGCTACCAGGCAGAGAGTATCTTTCAAAATCTCTCCTTTACAGCTGTCAGGAGCCTCACACACTTTACAAATCAAATGCTCTATAACCACCAGTTTTGTATTACACAGAAAGACTGGATACCTGCTCGTGGCTGTCTCAGTTCCTAAGAGAAGCTACATTCACAAGCAGCTRTGATACACTGCTCTGGCCTGGTGCAGGCTGCAGAACACACCTTTGCATCCCTGCCACCATGACCAAGGGTTTAACCATCATATCCAACAGCCACAATTCATGCACAGCTCACACACACTTCACTAGCATACTAGATTTCCTATCTTAGGGCCCTAATAAAGGGAGGGCTAGCGGGTTATCTGCTGTAAGAAAGGGAATTATTTCTTTTGGATAATTTAATTTAACCCTTGTTTGTATCTTGCAGGTGAAACCCTCTACCAGACATCTTTGGGAAAAGTTYCCTCTATGAAGAGAGCTGGAATTCAACACCTCAGCTCCTGAAGTTTTCCCAGAATAGCCAAAGGAAATATCAGGGAAATAAAAGAGCATCTGTTTCTTCAGGCCTGCAGAGAAGAGGCYGAGACAACACTTCATCCACTGTTTCTCAGAGAGGGTTTAGAATCTAAGAGAGAAACAGCATGAGGTGGTTGGGAAAACTGTATTTGTACCCCAAGCAAGCTGTAGGAGCACTAACAGGTTCTGATTCACCCAGGGGACACYGAGTTTTGCAATTAAATTACACGTAGATTGAAACAGTCACTAGGTAAAGATGATTTACAAGAAGATTGCTAGAAATCAGTTCATTTCTGATGTGACACAGCTACCTCTGCAATGAGACATAAAACTTCTGTGGCTGGTTAACACTACTTCCCACATCATGGAAGGTCTAACAGTTCACATAACAAAGCCCAAATCACAGCCTTCAATTCAAATCTGGACAAATTTCAGGGGGCTTTTTACTTGACTTGTTAAGTTACAAATGTAAATCTTTCCCTTGTAATCATGCCAGAGCTTGTCTTGTCCTTATTTTTGTAATATAATCCTCCTAGCAAAGGAAATTGTATMTATAATTAACTCTTCTGATATTCAGGCCAAAGGTTCAAAGTAATCAACATTTAGATTAGTGGTAAAATGTGTTAATTAGCAATTTGTAGCTATTTTATTCTGCTGTACATTTGGAGTAATTTATTATTTCTTGTGAAGGCAAAGGACTGTTTTAAAGATAGTAAATTTAGAGGAAAAAAAAGCCAAAACTGTTTACTTCATATTTTTAGCAAGTGCCAAGTTTCTGCACTGAAATTGCACCTGAATTCTATCCTCATCGCCACTTCTGGTTAGCAATTCCTGCTGCTGTGACATAGAAGACACCTTTCCTCTGCTAAGGAAGGATCACTGCAAGCACCATCAGTCTTCACATACTGCACAGCAGTCAGGCTTTCCTTTCGACTTCCTTCAATCATTTAATATTGACATTATTCTGTGAGGACTYGCCTGTAGAGGCTTTCACACTTCACTGCCTGAACACTGAGCAAGGGTGGTGTTTTCAGAAATCAAACACAGCCCTTTCTACAGGAAACTGTGCACCTGCATACACAACTGAGAGAAAAGGAAGGAAACAGTCTACAAACCAATTCATGCTATTCGTATGGGGCAGGCCAGAACTTACTTTGGGGATTAGTGAGGTTTTGAATACAATTACCACTCACAGAACTGACCAGTTTCCTGTCAGGCTTCCCAGGCAATCCTCCCTTTCCCATGTGTCTCAGTCATTATTCACTACTTACAGCCAGAAGACTCAAAAGGGAACATGTAGGGACAATAATTGCATTATTACAAGTTCTCCATAGCTTCACTATTGAAAAAATACTKCACTACTGAGTCAGACTGGGACAAAATTTTGGCATCTCTGTGTATTCTTTGTGTTTAGTATTGTATTTTTGTCCTTGAAAAGACAGAAACTGCAGCATTGGGTTATTAAAGAATTGGGTTTACTCATCTCAAGAATGAGCATGTATTTTATACCACAAGTGTATTTTTGTTAAGTTACTCAGGCCCACAATGGTACAGGGATCAGCATATAAAGACTTCAAATCCCTGGAAGTATTTTTAATTTTCTTTTGAAATATATGCTAAAATTCCCTGTTCACAATAACCGAAAGAAGTGCTTAAGGGTTTTCTTTCAGACAAACATCAAGCTATTTTTAGAAAGACTATATAACAATGCTTATAAAAGCCATCTTCAGCATTAATTCCAAACTGAATGAACATGCTTTGCATACTGCAATATTTCATGTATAAAGCCAGATTACATCAGCAAGCGCYGCTGAACACTGGGTAATTGTTTAATTGCTAAATGTAAGGATGAGGTTTACTTTTTTTTTTACTGCTTCCTGGACTACTTTTCCCCGTTATGTGCAAAAGGGACCTACAATGTGCACATGGATGCAAGGACTGTTGGTGGAATAATGGAGTTTCCTTGGCACCATTATATTGAGTAAGTGTTTGGTTTACACAGAGGTTGCTGAGCAGGCTTAGAGGAAGAAATGTGTGCAACTCTATACAGCTACAATAACACACTAAGGCATTAAACTGAGTCAGCTATGTGCATTTTCTGTGTTTATGTTTATATTCTTAATTTTGTCTTTTGTCTGAAGCACTCTGCAATGATTAAAGGGGGATGGGCAGGAAGTCAATTTGACAGAAGATTCTATACACAGATTTTGTGTACAAAATCACTTCTCAATGGCTCTGCCCCTGCAAGACTTCCTCCACCTRCAACACAAATCCTGCAGCTGCAACACTAAGTCTAAGTGCACAGCTCACTGCAACATCAATTAAAATGCTCAAAGGTGAAAGRATAAGYACTTRACACAGAGAAACATTTCTCATGGCACATCTAAATACTGACTCCATGTCTACTGCAATTTTTAAGCATTTTTTTACAACCAGGTACCTGATTCCAGTCTCAGCCAGACAGCTCAGCAGAAATGTGAGGCAATTCTTCATTCCCTCTGGCTTTTTACAAAAAAAGAGTTAGATGCAAGCTGGTACGTAAACTCAGCTTCCATATTTCTAGAACCACGTGGGTGGACTTTGCAAATTGTATCACTACTTCCACATCTGGGTGGGTTAAAATGTCACTTTAAAAAAAAAAAAAGTAGTGACATATTCTCAGTTGGCATCCAATCATACTGATACATGATATAAGCTGTGAGTCTGTGAAAGGATAGACTGGAATTTAAAAATTCAAATCATGCTGTGGTTCAAAGATGGCAAATACYGATCTGGACGTTTGCTCCACCCACTTGAAGAAAAAGATTTTTTTCCCACTTAAAATTTTCTCCTTYCTTTCAGACAGCTCCAAAATCAGAGTAAATACCAGAGCCAGCAAAATCACTAGTCTGTAATTTCAAGGAAAAAAAAGTTCAGAAACTCCACCTCAGAAAATAGAAGTGTAGTGTCTGTATTCATCCAATCTGCAGCTTGGGAATCGAAGAAGTTACCACAGTTAAGAACAAAAAAAAAACCCATCAGTTCTGCTTGTCAGGACTGGCCCTCAATCAGCTGGAAACCTGGCTATTAAATAWGCCTTTTGTTTTAGATTTAGGAATTTTTAACATCTGATCTAGGAAAGCATCCTTGCTGGCTCAGTGCTCTCCTGGGAGGCGGGGAGTAGGTCATGGTGTGTCTTTTTTTCTTCCCTATAAGTATTTCSAGGCTAAAGGATGTCCTAAAGGAGCAGAGCATCAGTATTCATTAAGGCAAAAGCTCCTGTCTCATGGAGCAGAAGCAAGTCCCAAATACTATTCACTGTGTGTTGGCAACTGCAGACTAAACATTGGCACTTCTGTGTTCATCAGCTTCCCCAGGACCTCCCCTCTCCTAGACCCAGCTCAGAAAAGGTTTTGCTGCTGTGTTTRAAGGCTCAAGGCAAATTTGGAAATTTACAGTGAAAAAGTTGCTAACATTTAAACATCTACRGTACCCACACTGGAACAGACTCCAACAGTTACTATTCCACCAGCCACATACTTTTTCAGACTTTTCCAGCTAACAAAGTGGAATTTTCGTTCAAAAAATTTCCTCTTCAGAAAATTAACTTTATCAACTCATTTAGTCTTATAATAAAAGAACTTCTTGTATTACTCATATATGCTTGTGAATCATTCGTGACAACCATGTTCTTCAGTCACATTCTGTTTAAGCAGTAACAAAAACAACTAAAAGGCAAATTTTTCAACAGCCAAACAAGGCAACCCCTCCCATGTCCCCGTTTTACTTAGGCATCACCTGCTTTCTAATGCAGGCTCTAGGACATCAAAAGAAAGCACACCCCACTATGTACACTTATCTTAAAGCTAGGGGTATATAAAATGAAAACAAAGCATGTCAGGAAAATACTTCCTCCTGCTTGTTTGGCAGGCAAGTCTCCTCCAGTGCAGGAGCAGCAAGATCCATAAGGAAAGGGGCAACATAGGGTGATCTGCACCTTTTACAGGCATGTCTTAGGACAGTCCCTGGCTCAATCAGCATACTCTCTCAGGTCASCTGCTATAATATATATTATGATCATTTGATATGAACATATAAAAAAGATACAGGCCATCTTTTCACAGGCAATTTAAGAGGTACGTCTTCATGAGTTCTGAATGCTGTTGCCTACTAAGTTTCACTTTCCTTAACACTCAGAGCATTGCTCCAATCTCAGACTTCCTGACAAAACTTCAGAGTCGGTGGTTTCTACACCAGTCATGCAGGAGGAAGTGGGCTGGGCTGGCCAAGAGCTCTCTCTAGAAAGCCTGGAGTATGCATCTTCTAAAATCTTTAGTCTTTCCAACAGATAAAACCCAACTGCGTATTTTTTTCTTATTAACAAAATCTGAGCAGCTAGAAGGTTGAGTTTTTTTTTTTTTACTATAAGAACAACTTCTGTAAGAATAAGTCAATAAGCAACATACAAACAGGTCAGGCTGTATTCAAAAGACAATCTACCGTGCACCCACACAGAGACAGAAAAACTGACAGAGCCAATTGAGTTACAGTTAACATTTCCTTTATTTCAGTATAAGAATTCCTGAACTGAATGAAGAGTGATATTTTGGCCCATACTGCTAAACTAGATAAATTCTTTAGTATGCGGTGCCACAAGTGTACACAGTACTATAATAGCAAAAAAAAGACAGCCTGGGACAAGTTTCATTTTTATTATTAGCAGGAGTTAGACGTTTCAGGTAAGGATATTATGCATTTCTGAATTTGCCTGGAAAGTTAATGAAAACTATGAGAACATTTTAAAACAGAATAAAAGTGCCTACAGATACTCATGATACTTTGGTAGGGGATGTGGAATAAAAAACCTACACCATGTAAATGTTCAGTTAACAGATTCTCTGCACTCTGCAGCCTAAGTAACACACAAGAGGAGAATAATTACATAAGAAACTTAGTTTTCTACACAGAATGTGCCACCAAAGAACAAAAGTGAAGCTCAGAACTTTTTTCCACATGAAAATAGAACCATTGTAACAAAAGTGTATGGTATAGTGGGTGATGCAGGTCATATAAAATGTTAGAAGCCTTAGCAGAGGTTTAGCAAGGAACAAGTCCAACTATTTGCAGTGTTCTACATAAATGTACCCCTGACTGCTTAATGGTGCTGCCAAACGGGAAAAAAAATAATCCATAGGCATACAGAAACAAACACAGGAAACAACTGTCTGCTAAGTCACAGGATGTAAGGTGGCACTATAAATTAACTTATCCTCAAGCACTGTTCAGAAGAGAAAATTATATTTGAAGGAAGGAAGCTTGAATGCTAGAAGCACAGTGGTTTTTTTTTAACAACCTGCAAGGTTAACTACGACTATTTTTGTTTTATGTCAGTAGTTCATTCAAAATAATATGAATTCTCTTCTTCCTTCCTGTTCTTAGGATCAAAAAGACATCTRTTTTTACCTTCAGTAAGAGTTTTCAGTTGTACACTCTAGGACAACTAGACTCCAGGGTTGATAAATGGAGCTGATGTATTTTTTAAGCTGCAAGCTGTGTGTGTCTCACGACTGCCTTCTCAAACACCTTACCTTTTAAGAGCTGTACATGTTTTCTCCATTGTGTATACATGMTAATATCCATTAAAAATGCAGTTAAATGAAATCTCTCTCAAATCAGTAATGGGAAAAAATACACTGTTTAATATGCAGCAAATGAGCATTAAGGCTTGCATTATTATAATTTGCATTGTTAGGCCTTGAAAACAAAAGAATTTGCAGCTATTACCTGAAACTGAACTTGTTTTGACACTGGGTGTTACAGAAGGAAGAAAGAATTCCTCTAAGGAAGATGTGAGGAAATGATAATWAAAGCACCTCTTCAAATCTTCCCCAGGCTTCTTTAAGCTGCCATCTGCTGGTCAGCTCAGACTTGAGAGTGTGATGAATGACAGGCTGGCTAACTTAGAGAGTATTACATGTGCTTTATTTTGTCTTCTCTTAGGAAAAGATTACAGTTTCTTTGACAAAGTTCATAAGTAGTACCTATGGTCTGCACGATACTTTGACATTTATCTGCTGTCAATAAATTCATCCAATTTAATAAAGTCAGACAATAAATCACAAAAATTGATTGAAAAACTAAAGCAGATATGTTTCATGCAAACACACCAAGTGTGCCAATAATCCAGCAGTAATGGTAAAGTCCTTTTTATTTATTAAAAAAATACTGATTACACTCTTACTGGCACCTATTATTGGGGGGTGGAGGGCCAAAGTAAAAAAAGAAATTAAAATATACCACTTGTATATCTTCTCACAAATATCATGTGCTTTTGGATGGTTACACTAAGTCTTACATAGCCAGTAAAAAACTACTTCAAGCGTCTGCAGACTCCAAAGTGTTCAGCATCTTTTTCACATTTGGCCCTACCAGTTGCTCATTAAGAATTATATTTTAACAAAATCATATTTCACGTAAGTACTGGAAGAAATTACTACTGGTGTCAAGTGCCTAAAAGTAAAATTATTTTACTTCAAAATTAAATGCTGGTATGAAATTATTTATTCTTATACAAACACTTTACTGCTTCCGTCCACCCATCCTAAAACAACTTCTAAATCCAATTTTTTGAAGAGAGTGAACCTTTAATCTCTAGTATGTCATGTCTATAAATCTGTTTGTACAAGTCCACATCYCCACTCTTATCTCTCCCCCAAAGTAATTTATCTACTGAAAATTTAGCCTTGCCTGATTTTACAGTATTTCAAATACACCCCATTTAAAAAATATCCCCCAATACCAACAAAAAACGTTAAAAATATTTTTGAAAATGTCAAATAAGATGCATCTTTCAAACAAGAAAGAACTGAGCACACCATTCCTAGAACCTGGTCRTAAAGGACAGACATTTGAGGGGTGTGCAGCTAACAATGGTTCTGGACAAGTAACAGTCACATCCAGGTTCCATTCTGGAACAAGCTGTCCACAAAGAGTATGGGAGAAAAAGAACGGAGAGGAGGTAAAAAAAGACCGGAATCCTCATATATACACCTTGTGGAGATGTATGTGCTTGTGGAATACAGAAAGTTTTTCCTATACTTGTTAAGAAAGCACCTAAACCAAYACTTAGAAGTATTATAGTGAACACAGAAATGTGAAAGTTAATCGTTAAATCTATTTMATGTTGAGAAGAGTTATATCCTATTCAATTAGCTGTGCAAGGCTTTCATCATTACCTGACTGTGTTTATTTTTTAAATCTTTCCCTTAATACTGGGAAAGTTTCTCTCCAGATGAATGTCTCAGGACACACATATATTTAGCTGTTTAGAAAAGTGCTAAATAAAAATACAAAAGGGAAAAAACAAGTTTTTAGAGCCACCCACACAATCCAAAATTTCCTTGTATTGTAGAACAGGTCAATATTAATTTCAAAAATCATGCCGGACATTTTTATTTGAACCCAAATATATCTAAYAGAGGAAACAAACTGGGCCCAATCCTTAGTTGGTCCAAGTTCAGGTCAGTGTAGCTTTAACCAATCCAAGGACCTAGTCCACTAATCTTTCCCCTGCACCCACTTTCTCAAAATCTGTTATTTAACAATGTGTGTTTTCTGTTACGCTGTCTGGGACTTTCTTTTGTTAACTTAACCCTTTGAAAACAATTAACTCACTTTCTAGTTTGTGTATCTGYGTTCTGTGAGCAGTGTATGATGTTAATTTTTCTCACATCTTTTACTGTTTAGCAGTAGCTGAGTAAATTAGTGCTAATTTTGARAATTTCCATCTCAGTCATATGTACGATATAACCATATCCTTCCTTACATGTAAACCATTAAGTTTAAATTAAACCATTAAGCAAAATCCTACAAAAATGAGCCTTTTCTTAAGAAAGACTTCTGAATAATCCATTTTATAATCACAATCTCTAGAAAGAGAAGAGTCTTTCTCCTGAATGCACAATATTTAGAGATGTGTATTTTGAGCCAAAAAAGACAGTTTTTTCCTTAAACTAGTCTGGCTTAATAGATGGTCCCAAATAGAAACAGCCATTACACAGCAAGAGCCATCAGCAAAGTCAATCCAGCAGAAGCTCATAAGAAAAAAAAATGAGAGCCTCTCAATCAAGAAAATGAAGTATTATTTTATCTGGCTGCTGCTATGGACATTATTTTCTGTGGGACTTTCTTTGCTTGTTTTATTGGGGTACAGGAAGGAGTATTTATTGGGTTTTTTTCAGTTAAAATGTTTTTCCAGTTACAGTTAAGATACACAGCCATTAACATGCAATCTTTTTTCCCTACCCAAAGGTAAACTGTTTACTGAACATTGCCTAGATATTTTAACTGCATTCATTACAGCACCTCATGCATTTGTTAGGGGAGATGAAAATCTCTAGGAGCTGGAAGCCCTACTCCCTTGTTAGCAGGCAAGTATTTTCTCTACAGCTTTTGTAATACAAACCGGGTGAAGCTGTTTGTCTATGGATATTTTACTAAATCCTACCAWCTACAGATCCAAACCCACCTGCAAAACAGCATGCATACTTCACCCTCATGCTGACACTCTTTGGCTGATTGGTTTTAACGGTGTAGATGACTTGGGGAATGGTTTAATGGATGGTATCACTGCACTTCCGGTACATACATTTCATTTATTGTATGTCAACTGAAAAGAATTACAGTTCCAAACACGCAGAGCTAGAACTATAATTAGTAAGTATCAAAAAGATACATCCTTCACTGCCTGTTTAACTCTACTGGACATGGAGCTATTTGCATCACAGAGAAATAACACTAAAACAGCCTGAAAACTAATTTGAGTTAAAAGGGGCTCTGCTCAGAGGAGTTTCCAGTTCTAGATCAAACAGAAGATTAGGAAATTTGTTTTGATATAAAAGCTATGGCAACATGACAATATTGAGTTACATAATGTAACTAATGTAGTACACTTACATAAAAGTCTGTAGAAGAAAATACAGAACACACTGGCATTTTACTTTGCCTCTAATAGGTTACAATTCTAAAACGTTGTTGGTAAATACATTAAAAACCACAATAATATCTCGATGTCCCCCATATCAGACGTTCGTGTTACAATAAATGAATTTGTAATGCACACATTAACAGGTTTCACAGAGGCCAAAACTGTAACTTGTCTAGAGCACCAACGTTAGAGAATTTGCCTTTGATTTTTGCTTTTTTTTTTTTTTTTAAAACAAGATTCATTTCTGTAATTAAATGGCTGTGTGCAAACACCACTTTTTTTTTACCTCATTCTCAGTTAAGGAAGCTGAAGGAGATGAACTCTTGCTAAAAGCAAGAGTTGAAGATTCTGCTGCTGAAGCCCGATTTCGCTTCTTCAGAGGTTTACATGCATCAGACAGATTTTTCGTTGCTGTAAAATAATTTTGGTTTACAAAGTGAAGTTTGGAACTTTAAAATGTTATCTCCCTGAAGCCATTTAAAATATTCCTTCAGACAGAGGAAGGAATTATTTAGGTAGATCTTCTGGTCACCTACACACGACTGAGCTAACATGAAGTAAGTTTCTGAGGCCATGTGTTTTGGCTTGGTTTTAAAAATAAAGAAGTTTCCATTAACCATGTATGTACTAAGAGATGTTTTCCCCATTTTTCATAATCTAATTTCTATTACTATCAAAGTATCTTGTGACTTAAGACCCCTTTAAAGCAGAGGTAACAGTTATATCAGAAGACCTACATGATCTCATCACAATCTGAGTACCACTAACACTTTATTAAGAGAAAATTTCTACACAGGAGCCAAGTACCACACATTAGCTATGGCACATACACCGTGCAGAACTTGCTGAAGCTCGCTTGTCTTTGGCATATCATTGTAACACSTGTTACATGCTCTGACAGAAGTTACCTTAAACTCGAGCATCCTTAACAAGTCTGACTTTGGCATTTCAATCCCAGGTTCTATAAAGTTCCCTGTCATACTCCACACTGCCTCCCATCAAGCATCATTTAGCAGGACTAAAAACCCCAGGGTACCTGACGACACTGACAGTAACTGCACTTGTTTAACTGGGCCAGTGCACCAGGCAGACKGGAGCAGYAGGGTTTGCTCCCTGCTCGCCAAGATCTCSGGGCACCAGCTTTAATCTGGTGCCATCAAACGGTGAACTTGTGAACTGCTGCTCTCAATCAGCAACGCACAATCTCAGTCCAGGATCGAGCTGCAGAAGGGCAGTGAAGGAACAGGGCTCCCCCCCAGCTGTGGCACAGTGCCTGCAACAGCTCATTGAGTCAGCAGAATTTAGCCAGCTGCCTCAGGCAGTTTAAAATTATTTAACTGAAAAAGTGACATTAAAACTTATTCTGACCACATTACCTGACTGGTTCTTTAGTGAAGAGGAGGGTTCTGTGACCTTAGAAGAGTTTGTTTTTGCTGTTTTGTCATTGCTTGTCTCCCTCTGTCACAAAAAAAAATATGAAAAAATAAAAAACCTCCTAATTTATGARTGGTTGGATACAACTGGCAATTAATTCTGGATTTATGTTATTAAAAAGAAAATGTCTTTACAAATATCTGAATGGTACTGTAGTTAAGCTAGCCCCATTGAAATGAATTTTAAAACTCATTTACAGCACAGGGTACAAACCCATAAACAAATGAGAAAAATTAAAGAACAGTATTTCAGCATCCCACTTATCCATCCCAAATTCACCATAGCAAAAGGGGGAGTGCTAAATAAACACAAAACTTGTAAATTATCCTTACTATGCTTTGTACAAACTGGTCACATTAAAACCTTTAATTATTAAAGGTAAACTGCAGAATAAGTATATAAATTTGAGAGTAAGCCCTGTGCAGAACTAGAAATCTCAGAGAGGCTTGCTTTCAACTCCACAACTTATAGCAGTGCCATTTTTAAAATTACTATGGTTAAGATTGTTTCAGCATTTCCAAAATAAAACCACTATTTTCAAGGGAGAATAAACACCACCTAAATTTGCACCAGATTGAGAATTCATGATTAAAAGTTTAGGCCAAAAACCAGAAAAGTTTTTGTGATCTCTTAGTCAAAATTAAGACATTGTTCCTCACACATGCCACTATTTTTTCCTTTTCTTATGTTATAGATTCATTCAAATTACTGAAAGTGTAGCTGAGAGTGCTTACCCCTGACACATGCTCACCTGATCAATAAGCACCACTGTACTGAACAGAAGGTTTTACACACATTTTTGGTGCTCTACATGCTTTTTCAGTCTCCATCTGACAATTAGTTTTACCAAAGATATGCAGGTGAACACCTCAGAGGTCAGATAACTGATTTCCTTTGTAAAAATGAACACAAATGGCTACCGTACTACACATGTGCCACACTGTGGTTTCACTGAGCTCTAAGCAGACTAATCTGCCCTACCACCAATTCCACCAGAGGCTCCCAGCATCAGTTTTCTAAGATTACTGTTACACTTCTAGGTAAAAATTGAAGAAAAGAGGTTGTCAAGAGGATGGTGCCAGACTCTTTTCAGTGGTGCCCAGTMACAAGGAGTAAGGCTRTAAGCTAAAACACAAAGTTCCACCTCAACATGTGGAAGACTTGTTTACTTTGAGATGACAGAGCATTGGAACAGCTGCCCACAGAGGTCATGGAGTCTCCATCTCTGGAGACATTCCAAACCCACCTGGACACATTCCTGTGTAACCTGCTCTAGATGACTTTGTCTTGGCAGGGGGATTGGACTGGATGATTTCCAGAGGCCCCTTCCAATCCTAAGGATTCTGTGATTCTGTGAAAATGTACAGTATAGTTCACTCTCAAATTTAAAGCACACTTTACAGAACCCCCATTTTGTTAATGTGCATTATATATACATCATCAAAGCAACAATGAGCAAACTAGTTTTTCAAAACTTCTGTATCGGTACTTAGTTACGCTACGGGAAAACATTCTGATTTAGTAAATAAGAATTAAGGACAAAGGGAGAGTATAACCCACAATTCTTGTGCGAGAAGGCAAATGTCATGAAATTAAAGCTCCTCCTATCCAAAATGATTTTAACTAAAGCCTGCAGTTAAACTGGAAATAGCAGAAGGAAGATGTATGGTTAGTGTTTCCTTTTTTGGATCATTATATAGTTATGTCCACTGTCRTTCACTGAATGTTCTACTAAGTGGCCGCACATACAGCTGGAAGTGCCTTGGGCTTGTGAAGGCAGGAAAAAGACTACAAGATAATTCCTAAAACAAACTGCAAACCATAGCTGACCTTTCTGTGTAGCACAAGCCCTGCTATATGCATTTGGAGTTTCCAAACTACCTAATACTCACACACATCAGACCCCTTGTAACCAGTTCTGATAAACTGAGCAGATAGAGAACAACCCTTATAAAACGCACATTACTAAATCAGCCTCATTAGTGCTATGTATCTTACTGAACTCATTCACCTCCTTTGGTTATTTATTTTTCTGCTGATATGTTCACACACGTGTCACAGCACCAAAGATATCAGAACCTCCCATGCATGAACTACTGCAACCACCTTTAATCCTACTTGTGAGAATGTAGGCTAACTGTAGTGCACAAAAGCTGGTGGGACAACACTGTTTGTACCTGTAGAAAAAGTACCTGTAGAACAGTCAAAAGAAGGACTTTGTAACAGGAATTAATTATAATAAGTCAAGTTAATTATTCCATGGATCTAGTGTATAATAGTTCATTCAAATCAATTAGACAAGTTTTAAAAGGTTTCAAAAACTGCTCCTAAAATATATGAATATTCAATGACTAACTCATTATGGCAAAAAGTGCAAAAACAGTTCTGGCCCATCTTTCTGCAAAGGTAACAACATAAACAATTATCACTGTCCCTTGCTAATCATCTCATTAAGCCTGTCTGCAGGAAATTCTATTTATTTTTTAATATCMAACTCCTAAGACAACAAATTGCCTTAATATCTACAATATCAACAGAAGCAGAAAAATCACCGACCTACCAAACAAATTGACACTTACAGATAAGACTGCCATAACTCATTTAAAAAATATATCTATTACCTTTCCTTCTGTTAGGTTGATTCATTTGATTGCTGTACTACTGAAGTTCTGAGATTAGGCCTATAGTATTCACACTACAGTACGATACTGCAATAACACATTTGAAAAAGTGTGTGAGCTAAGCTTTCCTCACAAGTTAACCCATGAAAATCACTGCTCTACATGCATGACTAAATAAACCTATGCCTAAGTCTCCATAAGATTTGTGCTGTGTCYACACACACAGTGACCTATGTAAGGAAAATTCTTACTCTCACAAGCAAGCTAACCAGAAAAGGWGCCTGTGATTTGTGTGATAAATGTACTTTTACTGCATAAATATAAATTTGCTGCCGTTTACTAATCTAAGAAATGGGTCAGCATGCCACACCAGAATGTCCTGTAGCCTTCCAGTTCATGAAAAGCAGTTTTTCTGTTTCATTTTACTTGATTTCCTCTCTCCTTTTGTCTACAGTAACTATTGACCAAAGACATTTTTTCTACAATTTGGTAAGACTAACTACAAATCAGGAGGAAAAAAGAACTACAAAGCAAAACAACATAGAGAGGTCATGCCTCCCTCTGCACATTCCTTTGAGAAACAGTTTAAGTAGCAACTCAATCCTCAAAACAAAGGGAAAACATCCCACTGTGGTAAACTCATATGTATCTCTGAATATGGACATTTTGGTATGATATATGGACACCTCTTTTTAAATCCTGAAAATGGAAATGCTGACAAACTTAACTACAGCAATGCGACTGGTGCTGCTATAAATCAACCCCAACAAACCAACAACATAATTACCTTCCGATTATTCTGTTTATCCATCCTGAGTCTTTTCCTAGGTGCTTCCTGAACTTCAAAATCTTCTGTAGGCTCCTTTGTCCTCTTTTTTTGGTTTCTTTTATTTCCATGTAAATTACCTTGGGATGGGGGATGGGGGAAACTTACATGAAAAATAATCTAAAACCCACTTTGAAATTATTTTGAACTGATCTAGTTATTTAAGGTACTTTCCTTTCAGTCATTATTTTTAAAACATGGTTTAACTTTAACAGTAGGATGATCCCTTAATGCTTAGGACCTGGTTTCTGGTGAAGATTTAACTAGAACACATCCAAATTAACTGCTTCATCGTTATTTTACAATGATGAATCTACAGGTACAAGCACTAGTTAATGATCTGAATGTTACTGCCCAACATTTATTTCATATGGTCAGACTGMATGTGATTTATGTATACAGCTTTTGACTCTCCTGCCACATTGTAACAGCGCCTTATCACTAAAATTAATTTCTAAGTCTCCTCTTTAAGCCTACTTTACATTCTCCAAGCAGTACAGATGAAGACACTGGTGACATCTATTAAGGGGCCTCTGAAAAAGACAAGATATCACCAAYTGTAGAGATTAATTCTCTTTTTGGTATGGCAATGCCAAACTCTAGCAAGCTTACTTATATTTTACAGGAGACCATACGATCCCTTCCTTTTATAAACCAGAATCCTGTGAACAGGACCACGTTGGCCATTTTAGACCATAAACTTATTCATCTATTCAGATGATTGTTCACTRTCAAGTTCAAGCAGCTGCTAAATACAAAAGGTCAGTGAGTAATCTGCATACCCCTGCCAAAGGTTCCACTACTGTTTCCACCTCAACAAGATAGATGAGGGTTTGGGAARTGCTCTGTTYCATCAAGATGAAATGAMAACATAATTACACTGTCCAGTACTCTCTAGTTTATGAAGCTATGGAGTATTATAAGTATGAAAATTTCAAGCTCCAGGGGCACAAATATGTCAAATGAAAATTGTCCTACAGCTACAAGCATTCTATTTCGGTGGGAACAAGTTTCTGTAAATATTAAAAATATAGCAACTTGAAAATAAGCATAATTTTCAAAATAATGTTCCTCTCTAAACAATCTAGGACATATTCTGTGATCATACTGAATCCACAAAGCAGACTGAAATGGCTCCAGGAGAACCTGCTACTTACAAAAAGCCAGCAGAAGAAATCCCACAATATTCTTCCAAGTTTAAGATAAGAAGATTTGAGATGGGGAACAATTGAACTGACATATTTTCATCTGTAGGTAACTATAAATGTACACAATAGATGTACTAGAAACACCTGGTACAGGTACAATTTCAATTACATTTCTTGCAATATGACACTGAGGAAGGTGAACAAAATTCAGCACTACAGCATTAAGATATTTAATTTGGGATCCATTGAAGTTCTAATGTCAAGGAAGACAACATCTGAGATAAAATAAAGAGATTATGATACGTGGGTGATTACATAAAAAAATACACTCAATAGCTACTTATAATGATGAGCTATTTGCACACAACACAAATTTCAATTACTTCTGGATCTTGATCTCCTTTTAGGTGAGTCTTGAAACACTTTACGTTTGGCCTCTCCAATATTCTTCAATGATGAACCTTGAGAGATACAGAATGTGGTTTTTTTTTAAACTGATATCCAAATATTTAACACTTAAAATTTAAAGTTAAAAACTTTTCAATTTTCCACAAAATGATGTTATTTCACACACACACAGATAGTTAACAAAACTCACTGCCATTTTTATACAAGTTTTTCCAAGTCTCACAAACTTTCAAACACTCCCTCTCATTCTTGTCATTGCCCAAAGCAGCACCTGTTGGCTTCTAATACTTCCATAGTAAGTCTTCTTACAGTGCTGTAAAGCTATTTAAATTTGAAAAAAGACAGCTAGGTAAATTTTATCAAGTTCACACAAATGGAAAACTATCTTCCTCCTCCTTTCTCAAACAAGTGACTTCAAACCCCCTCAAATATTTTGCAAAACAATTGAGACTGTTCATCAAAACCAAACACCAAAAACAGCAACAAAAAAATAAAAGGAGAAAAAAATTAAGTATTTGCAATCTTGTACAAAGTCCTAAAAAGTTTGAGTAGCACAATAAAATGCCAAATGGATGAAAGTTTCAGAATAAAGTTTGGAATAGTTCTTCTTGAGTGGATGATGTGAAGTAAAACACTTTAGGTATATATGAAGAAAAGGTGTAGAACTGATTAAATTTTTTAAACCATCTCTAACTGTTCTATAAAAACATCTCAAATTTTACTAGTAGTAACACTTCATCTTCCCTTCCCACCATCCACTTGTAACAAGCAGTGGATGCAATGGCAGCTGCTTATGGGCAGAAGAAGAATGAGAAATCAGCAATGTCTAAACAGCAGAAGGTTTACATATAACAACTTTTCAGAACAATGAGCAAGAAATGTAGACTTCATGGGTTGCGTTTATTGTAACCATTGGCATTCCTTTGCTATTGGCACAAACACCAAGAATTAAAACTGGAAAACAGTGAAAGCTGTTTTCCCTACAGGGTCTCAAATATGTGCTTAGTTTAACGCCACTATGTATATCAAATTTAGTTAGAGTACACTAGCACAGTTTTACGTTTACCAGAGTCTTCTTCAGATTTGGGAGAGGTCACTATGGCAAACTTTGTGTTATAGCGAGCTTTCTGTTTTTCACTAAGCATGTTCCACTGCGATTCGAGCAGTTCTTCAATCTCCTCACTTGAAGCATCTGGATGTTCAGCAACCACCTATACACGCAGAAATAGGGTTGAATTAAAAAAAAGGTGACCATTGGTAAGAATGGTGTACATACTTCCATCACTTTGGAAAACTGGATACAAACAAGTTACCTAATATTTCTGCTGTAGACAGAACTAGAATAAAACTTTCTGTATCCAGTTTTGCCTCTGAATAACCACTCCTCTCTCTGTGCCTTAAAAAAAATCCACTAGTTTATTCAGAAGTATTAAGACTAATTTTGGAAGTATCTATTTGCCTTTTAACAGTCAAAAAATTGATTAAGTATAAATCTTGTCTTGTGGTCATTTAAAAAAAAAGTGTCTTTTTTCTCAAGCAAGTTTAAATCTATACTACAAACGACCGGTAAGCAATATGGGAATATATGCTTGCCTAGAAAGAAATCCATCAATTCATAGCAAAACTCATCAATCACAGGACTCAAAACACCTATCTCAGCAGACAGATTTACACAAGTTAGCATCTGATGCAACATTTTCCTGTATTGATTCATCATTTTTGTATTACTCATATGAGCACTAAGAACTCACAAGCTGTGCACTTTTTTTAATGTTATAAGGAAGACACATAGTATCAATCAACATGGAGTTAAACAGAGTTTCTAGAAGTTTATTCAACAGGAGAAAAATACTGTATTAAAAAGAAAGAAAAAAATCCTCCCCAACTCCTGCAATATACCCGTACTTCTACTTARGAAAAATCACATTTATCATAGAAGTCAAAAAACGCTACAATTGTAAAGAAATTAAATACTACCTTTWAAAATAATCCTCCTCATCTTATTACCCAGCACTCTCCAAAATCCTGAGTACTGCAACTCACTCCCCAAAAACACAAAGCAAAACAAAAACTAGATTARGAAAGCCAATTTTTCAGAGTAACACCATTCAACAGAACAGAAATAAAATTCTTCTGGTAAGGTGAAATGATTAAACCTAATTTCTTAGAATCTGGGGTCTTAAATCTACATTTCCAATTATACAGTAGGATGCAAGTATGACTGATGCTTTTCCAGGTATAAAAATAGTAGTAGTACCTTCTTCCCATTGGAATTTGTCAATGTGTAGTATGGAAAGCCATGCTTTAATTTGTTTCCTAGTAGAGTACTAAGAATTCTTTTGCTACTAATTGGCATAATCCATCTGTATAAGGCTTGAGGAATACAACTACCCTTGGAAGCCTCTACTCCAAGTTTGATTAAAATCCAACAATTGAATTCACATTGTTGAAAAAGAGGAACATAAACCCACAAGACACTCCCTCCCACAAATCTCACTTCTTCAGGAAATKAAATAACCACCAGTTTTGACTGTTGCCACAAATGTACAGGTCATCATTGTGCTCAGTGAGGGCACAGAGCTATTCAGTACTCCAAAAAATAACAAGATTTACTCAGACAAATGAAACACATATTACCTCCAGTCTCAACAAAATAAAAATAAAAATTTCAACTGACTAGGAGTAATGTGAAATGACAAGGAAAAGACACTCATAATTCTTAATGGTGAAGAAATCCTTGCAAATAAGGTTTCCAAGGAAAATGCTCAGTAGTCTTCTCCAAGGTCTCCCTGCTAAAGAAATTATTCCTCAGTTTTCCCCACAACGGACTCAAGGCCCAAATCAATCAATGTAAACAGTGTAGCTGTCTGYCTCTCACTTGAATGATACCTTTATCTCCAGTCAGACACTTCCTTCTGACGATTACTAGGCTTATATTTTTCACAGGRAAAGAACATTAGAATGCCAATAGTACAAAATACATCTTTACTCCTCTGGTAACAGTGCAAAATACTTAATGCGTCACTACAACCACAAAAGTGCTCCGAGCTTTCAGCACCTCCCTCAGGGATGGGAAGTGTGCCTCTTAAATTATTAAAAACATTCTCCAGCAGTTAAATAATAACAAAATCAAACYGACGTATGAATCCTACTGCCACACAAAGCCTGACTCCAAGCAAGAGACAGCAGAAATGGCTCTACTTTTAACAGAACTTATGATTATTAAGAGAAGCCTTCAGCCTGTCCTTTCACTTCCACCCCTTCCCAAAACGGGCCAGAGAGCCTCTTCTAGGTTTGTATTTTTCCTCTTTTCTAAGTTTCTACATGCAGATAATAAGACAGCCATACACTAAACGCTCCAATGCCACCGACACAAGTAGCTCAAAACCAGGTTTGTTTTTCAGCCAACATAATTACTTTTTCTAAAGCATCAGAACATCTACAACACATCAAAACAGAAGTGTTTCTGTACCTGCTAGAAGGGATCACACGTTCAGGCAGATTTGCGTTTTCATGTCATATTAAAAGGTATTCTAGGCAGAAATGGTAGGATGTCCTCTCTCTACATATATGTAATATATTTTAATTTACTTCATTCTCCTTAAACTTTATGCAACATTAACCACTATCATCAGTGTAAATTTCAAGTTTAGGAAAGCTTTTCAATTTCTTGAAATGGCACTGAAGACAAAGCATTTCCTCAATTTCATATATTCTGCTAGTCTTCATATTTTCTGTCTATTATTTGAGAATTACAGTATAACCACAGTAGGGAACAAAGCCTGACAACTGGCATGGAAAATAGAAATATCATAGAMTCAATACATCTCTTCTTTGCAAGGTATGTTTGGCTAACAGTCCAAAAAGCCAGCCATCATAATCTCATTTCTTCCAGAGCAGCAATTTTATGTCTCTCATTATTGCACAATACTTCTTGCTATATATACTGAAGGCCAAGGAAATTCCCTCTTGCGCTCTCTTACAGAAGAATCGTAAATAGAACTCATGCGCCTCCAACATGAGACAGATGATTTACCCATACAGCTTTTCATAATTAATAYGTCAAAATCTGTACTTAATGGTCTGGCTACAAAACCATTTCCTTTCCAGAGCCAGCAAACTGCAATGCCAATGCTTTTCTCATTTTAATAAAAGCCACTAAAAGGTTTATCTAACACTGTGCTCATTTTCGTCCTCAATATAAGCTTACATTTCAATGATCTAGTAAGATTCCAAGTTGAACTCCAAATAATTGACTTTTATACAACAGAATCTGCTTTTCAATATTTCTTTGTAAAGTTTACATCTGTCTTGGMGATCTCTTTTTATCCCATCCCATCTCTGGGGTATTTTTGGTTTGGTTTTTCTTTTGTTTTGTTTTGTKCCCGGGATGGTCACTGCTTCCCTTACCCCCGTCCCTGGGATATCACCATGGTTGACAGCCAGACCGAGATTTCTTGCGGGAATTAGGGGAGGGCGGGAGGCCGCTGTTTCTCTCTCTTCCTGAGGAGGATTTTGGTTCTGGGAGGCACCCGCTACTGTGGCTCTCCTGACAGATACAGTTGCCACTTGGTTTTTCCCCTTTTTTYCCCCTCCCTTTTCCCTTCAGCACTGTGACTGGAGCTYACTGGCTTGCTTTCYCTGCTTCTTGGGAGCCCAGMGCCAGTGCCTGCTGTGCCCAGACCCCAGAATACCCCGTTCCRCACCAGGGGCCGCCCCATCTGTACAACCCAGACCCAGGAAGCAGTGATCACTGGTGAACTGCCCAGGGAGCAATCCCCTGCCCGGCCCCGCCGTTCTCTGCCCCTGCTTCAGGGCTTTTTGCTGCACTATAACCCAATACCTCGATACCCTGCGGCTTTGGGCATGCCCCCCTGCCAAGTGTCTGCTACTTTTTGTTTGTCACTCCCAGGGCGAGACAGCCCCTTCTCCAAAGCTCCCGTGCTGCTGCCCCAAAACCCCCTGCTGCAGCCTGTGTCCCCATCTGGGAGGGCACCAGGACAGGATGCCTCCTGTGAGGCTGTAAAGGAATCTCCTCTTCCATATTTTTCCCGCCGGCGGTCTTTGCCATCACCGCGTGAGGGAGAGACGCGGCTGARCCCGCGCCACAGCGCCCCCTGCCGGCTGTGACCGCAACTGCACCACAGGGGCGAGCGGCCCCGACCAGAGGAGGCTGCACCGCGTTTCTGCTGGGCTTGTTTGTTGTTGTTGCCGTTGATGTTTGTTTGCCTTGTTATAYATCCTGGTAAGGAACTGCTACTCCTTTTCCCATATCTTTGCCTGAAAGCCCCCTCGATTTCAAAGTTACAATAATTCGGAGGGAAGGAGGGGTCATATTCTCTATTCCAAGGGAGGTTCCTGCCTTCCTGGGCAGACACCTGTCTTTCAAACCAATATTTCAAACCAAAACATCTATTAGTGTTTTTGTAATAGAAATATGCTACAACAAAGTCAACCATTCAGTAGCTAAAGAGTATTGACAAAGTCACCGCTAACTTCGGATCTTTCTGTGAGCAATATGTAATAACACAAGAAAACACTAGCTAGATAAGAAATCACACAAGCTTCAGATCATGGAGTAGTACTGCAAATGRAGCAGAAGGTTGTAAGGAAGAAARATGATGGTAATGATTTTAAAGTAATGAGCTACACCAGCAGTACTGCTTTTACACTTTTAACAGCCTTCCTAAAAAATGCTGACATTAAGGTATTTATTTATTCTACCTTGTACTGGAGTATAAGTGCTTCAAGAGGACCTAGTTTTGTCCCAGCAAATTGAACACACTGACAGTGATTTTCACAAACTCTGGGAAGTAGCTTCTTTTGAAGCTCACCAAACGGTTCCTGTTAAGTAAGAAGTTTTGCAGTGTTCAAATGTAATGTAAGGGAACATACAGAAGTAATCAGCCTCTTTACATTAGAAAGAATGTAAAAGCTATCTACAAGCAGATTGCCATAAACAGCATAATCGGTATTACACCTGCCTGAGCATGTATGTATGCATGTCTGTGATATTTTCCATATATTAAATACAAATTATGGCTAATATAAAGGACTACTAGACARTGTGGGAAGACACTAAACCAACTTGTGCTTGAAGTACAAAGGCAGTATCACCACCTTGTTCATATTGCTCACCTACATTCCCTTCTTTCCCTATTTCTGCCTAGARTAAGATTTGATGGAAGCATACCTTATCAAATCCAGAATATTATGGATTGTGCAGTAATAATTACTTTTTCTTTTCAAAAGTAGCTTTTTCAAGTACAGAAGTAAGAAGAGGAAATCAACAACAGYGAGACTAACCTCATCTCTGTGCTTCTGACAAAAGACCAAAAACTGAGATACTGCATCGCCCTTTCTGCTTCGTGGAGTAGATGCTGGAGTTTTCTTTCTATTGAGAGGGGASCCTATCCCTCTTTTGGATTCTGCCTGTTCAGATGACTTTTGAGGAGTAGTATTCTTATCCTCCAACTGACTGCTYTCTTGCATATCATCAGCAGCAGACAGTTTTGATGTCCTTCTCCTCCTCTTGCTAGGAATGCCAGACTCCTTCATGGATTTCAGATTTGGAGTGGTTTCTTCATTTGAGTAGGATGACTCATCCATCTCCTCCAAGGGTTCCACAGCAATGCCAACCTCCTTTGCCACTCGAGGATTAAGATGAGGTCTGTCCCTGACATAGATGAAGGTGTACTTGGCCTTGCGTTCCTCCACTGTCATGCTCACTGCTTCACTGGCTTGCTTCACACCCATCTCCCACTGTGGCCGCAGCTTCCCTGACACGGGCTTTAGCATCTGCAAGAGGAGACAACAGTGTGAGGAATCTGCACACTTTTGATTTCAAAATGTTGACATCAACCCAAAACAATTCCAAGAGACTAAGTGTCACGCAGATCTGTAAGTTAAAATTCAAATGGTGCTGTATTTGATAGTACTGACAGCATGCACAAATCCATGACAAAGCAGAACCGTACTAATTTTGACTGAGTTACAAAACAGTGGAAAATCACCCCATACTTTGCATCTGTAAATGACAYGTAACACTGCAAACTCCTGTAAAACAAGCTGCCTTTAAGCTTTCTATAATAACTATTTCTATCTGTTATATCTGTACATACCTGTAATGCTAAAATAAAAAGCTGCAATCTTGTCTRATTTGATAACCTCTTACCTTTACTTTCTCTGATTTAGTGAGGGCTTGTCTTGCACTCTCTTGGCATAAGTGTTCATACTGGTCTTTTTCTTTRAAGGGCACCAGACTCTTCTCAAATATCCAGGCTCGCTCTGGGGCATCTCCAAAAAACTGAACATGATATTGGCGAAAACTTTTTTTCTGTCCTGAAAATAAAAACCACGTGAATTCAAGATACAACTCAGGTAGTTCTCTGCACTTTTAAACTAGAAGTCTGTAAGCTGCTACAGTTGCCATAACAAAAGCACAATGAAACTGGATAACCTTTCAAAAACCCACTTATCCAGACTGAAAGTCTCTGAGATACAATGTATGAAGTTTGACCCAAAAGCTCAACGGTTTAATTCCCAGCAAGAACATGGCTGGCTAAATTAATTCTTTCCTTAGAGGTTCTAATCACCTGTCAGTTTTCCACATATATTAACTTGCATGTAGGTCTGGGTGTTTCTGAAAATGCATTGAGCATTCATTTCTCAACACAGAAAGCTCCACAGCTTTGAGAGCTTGTGTGCACAGCTTCCTCTCTGAGCCTCCTAAACTTTATCTTTTAATAGTCTTAAACAAGACATTCACATCATCTCATTTGAACCCTTGCAATCACAACTCCATGTTAATCAAGATTTTTCAGGAATCAAAGAAATCAATAATGGATTTGGCTGGCAGAAGGGAGGGTGGAAGGATAAGAGAACAATTTTGAAACTGAAATAAGAAACACATATTCTTAAAAAAAGTATTTCCCTTTTTTCCCTAGAAAAACAAGAGGAATATTGTCTCACTGTAGTACGTACAGGCACATACAACCTTCCCCTTCCAAAGGTCTCAGCTATTCTACAGAGAAGGGGAAASACACCACATTCAAAATTCATCAAAGAGTTCGTAGTTAACTATTTCTAAAAGGCAGAGGTAAGATCCTCTAACACCACGCTCATTAGAACTTCCAGATTTGCTAAGTGTTCAAATTAGGGTCTCATTTAAAAATAAAGAAGGTTTTAACTGTGATGACCTGCACTTCTGTGTTTGYAAATTCAATCCTACTAGATCAATTATGCTCTCTACAGCATCTGTGGTTCCTCCAGTGCCACCACATCAGCATGTCCAACACGTAGACTAGACACGCTGTAGRAATAAATAAACAGCCACAATTCTCTGTTACAGGTGTCTTCAAATTAGGTCTAGATTCTTCTAGGTTATTCATACACTGCATGTCTTCTGGCTTAATCAGCAAATACATCTAATAGATTGCTTCTTGCACTATTATTGGGATTTCCAGACTTAGCAAAAACTTTATTTTCATGGTGATATAGCCAAGATTTATTCTAATAGGGGCTTGATCTTGTCGTAAGATGTGGCATCTGGAAGGGTAATATTAAATCAACCTAATTAATGGTATGGGTAGAGATTTTAATATAAATCTGTGAAGTTTTAAAACAATTACAAACATACACATATATAYAWAAACATATGTGAGATCAACAGGAACAACAATGACTCATCTGAGATTGTGTATGAGAATCTAGAGGAAAGGCAAAGGGAAAGTCTTGGGATTGTAAACATCACACATCCAATCAGTAGTCTAATGCATGTTTCAGTGTTGCATAGTCAGAAACAATTCTCTTGCACAGTAATTACTTGGTCCTCATCAAGAAAATGTTGTTTAAGTAGAGACTACAGAGCTCCGATGACCTAATCTGTCCATGATGAAATAAGGGGTAATGTTTGTATTTTGCCACAAACTGCAGAGATGCCACAGACTACATTTACAACCACCTGTAAAGATCTGCCAACAGCCCATTGCCAAGCAGACAGACACTGTGTTCCTTTTGCAATGTAATGCTGTACAGTTCTAGCTGCCTAATAAAGGAGACTGAAAGTGCCTAACACTAGAGTCACTGAATCGAGTGGTGAATCTTAGGTATCCTCTGAGAGCTGAAATTGTACCAATGCTCTGGGATAAAATAATGGCATTCATTAATGGTTGTTACACAGGGAAACATAATTTTTGGCCCACAGAACCCTGAAACAACTATTTGCTGACAGTTTGGGWGAGAGTTCTGGGAACCCACCACTTCCCTGGTGCTTCTCTGTATCTGAGCATCTGTGGTTGACCACAGCARGAGACAGGATATTCAATGACATGGAGCTTTAGTCCTTCCCACAGGTTGAAAGTTATTAATTTTTATCAAGCCTCATCAGCTGAAATGTATCAAGTATAAACATCCAGAAATTCAGATTGCTTGTAAACACTTGATCTTAAGCCTAGAAATGCAAAATACASAGATATAGCTCAGTATTTCTACAACTCCTTGATGAAAGAACTTCTCTGTTTTTGATAGTGYCTCAATAATAAAAAGCAGGTGGAAGGTAAGACTGGAAATACCTACTRATGGAAATACACACATGAGAGTGCATTTACAAGTTAGGATTGCTGCTAGACCCAGACTAAATTCCTCAAGAAAAAGGCATGCCCAAACCAACTCCACAGCAAAAAAGAGAAACAGCCATCATCCACATTACTTGAAATAGAAGGAAGTTAACATYACAAAGTATGTGGGCTCTTCTTTCTGTTTGTGCTCCACACGTTGCATTCAGACATTTGGTATTGGGTTTTGCTGTTMCTACAGTTTCTGATAAAGAGCTACCAGAGATTCTTGATAATGAAACATAACTTTACTCCTTTCAAAGAACAGAGTAATTGTTAGGAACAAATAAACAGCTCTCCTAATCTCAAAATCCAGCTCTTTTTATCATAATAGAGCTACTAATCCAAAGGTCAAAAATGACAGGGACTGCCTCATCCAAACTCTGAAAGACTGCTAAAAGGAAAATTTGTCTGAGGAGTGTATAACTATKCTAGCAATTGTATTATAAATGCTCAAAAGGGTTCTCAAGAAGCCATTTWGTTTACTACCAATGTTGAATCTAGCTGTAATTCTAGATATATTCATTCAATTTGTTCTTAAAAACCTCTTATTAATGGATCAGACCATTTCTCTGGGGAATCCAGCCCAATGTTTCAGTACCTTCAGCAGTTCCAAGTCTTTCTTAATGTGTAGTCTAAATATTTATTGCTACTAASCCTCGAAAATTTCAGGTATCAGAACAGAGAACAGAAGTGCAAATGAAATTAACAAATTGTAGAATTCATACCTAAAAATTTCATTAACACTTGGTAGTTCCTGCATTTAAAATCAACCAATACTGTCTGTAGATAACAGTATTGACTCTATGAATCTGAGASGATTTAGCTACCTGAATTACAGATTGCTTTTAGTAAACCATAATCATCAGGAATATTTGATTCCCATCAGCTTTAAAARAATTTTTAGCCTGTAGCGATTCTCCAAGCATCCCCACAAAAACAATGGAAAACACCATCAAGTTTGTTTTTTTTTAACAAGACTCTACAGTTTTACAGATCACAATTTTAGTATCTTTCAGAAAACACTGACTTAAAAGACACACTGCTGTATGCTCAAGAATAACATTTACATGATTTGAACATTCCTGTTGACAAGTTGCTGATTTAGTTGCTGATCAACTGAACAGATGAAGAACAGATTTTTTCCAAACCACTCATTACACATCCCTGAAGAAATCTGAATGTTTGTAGCATCACTGACATACCTTTTAGTTTAGTGTAGGAATGAAGAACAGGATCAGCAGACACCATACATGGCCACCATGGGAAACCAGACACTTTTGACCACACTAGATCTCCTATATTATACTTCAAAAGATGGACTTTTTCCTCTTTGATGGAACTTARGGTTGGATCTCGCTTAGCAGGAGCCTGAGCCT